>NW_007247695.1:319464-375088 GCF_000164805.1 Carlito syrichta | reverse complement strand
CCCTTGGTTACAGGCTGAAATGAGGAAAATAGGATATATGAAATCTTTAGAAAATTTGCAAATCTATGTACACTCATATTTCTTGCTCTTTTTCTCATATCTTTTTCTAGCTGAATTGGCTACTGTTAGTGTTTCATTTTCTTGATACTGTCTGCACTTTGACAGAAGTACTAATAGGAGGAGGGGACTGAGAGAGTTAAGTCACCTGAAATAATCCAGATGTTTCTGGCAGGTAGATGTAGAGCCCTAGGATATGAACACTTCTTTCTCTGTTGAACAGTATTTGTAGCAGCAGACTCATCATACCTGACATTTCCGTTCTCCTAGATCGTATGAAATAAATTCTTCTCCTTTTCTAATGATACGTGTGACATAAGCAATGAATGGCTGAAGTGTTCAGGAATTTCAGCAAAGTTCATCTTCTTTTATGCAGGGGCTTCTCATCAACTTAAAAAAGTTTTCAAATAATATTCATCTGAGACTTCTCCTGGCCTAGGTTAGGCCTGCCCCTGCATTTCATCCAGTTAAACTGTTAGTCCTGTTTTAATGGGTGCTTAGAGAAAAAAAATACTTCTTAGACAAGTTGGAGCTTTGGTAGAAGCTGAACATAAAGCAGCAGGTAAGAGCTGTCTATCAAAGGTCCCTTGGAGGAGGTGGATCACACTACACATTTTTTTCCCTCTCCTTTGAAGTCTGCATTTGTTGTCCCTCTTTTGTGGAGAGTCTCATACTGGGAGGACTAAGCACTCTTGAATAGGCGCTTTCTCCCGCTCCCTTCCAGCCCCTGCTGCTCTCGCTGGCTGCCCCCTCCCACAGCGAAGCCTGCAAGGACAAAGAAAGGGAATGGACAACAGGCACAGCGGCAAAACAAGCCGTGTCAGTTTCCCTTTCTTTCCCTTTGAGCTGGTAAAAGAGCTATTTCCAAGATTACATGGTTCACCTGGGTTTCTATTCAACCAGGGATTTTTTTTTTCCTCTCCTTTTTTTCTTTCTCCAGCC
Source organism: Carlito syrichta (assembly GCF_000164805.1). Taxonomy (NCBI): domain Eukaryota; kingdom Metazoa; phylum Chordata; class Mammalia; order Primates; family Tarsiidae; genus Carlito; species Carlito syrichta. The sequence continues at coordinate 374,089 of NW_007247695.1, read as the reverse complement.
CTGATGCTTACAGGCAAAATGTGGTCCATTCCCGATTCGCCAGGCCTTCCTTTGCCCCTAACCTCTGAAGACCAATCACCATGGCCAATTGCAGGTCTGCCTTCTTAAGTGTGTGTGTCTACCAGGACTAGGGACTACTCTGGTTGACATTCGATGTCATTAAAAGGAAGTGCAGTTCTTGAAATACAGGTTCAACTCTGCTGCACTCTTTGAGAGACCAGTACATAAAGTAGGATACAAAAAATTAGCGTGTTTAAGGCATCAACTGGGAGCAGAGTTGAATACAGTTGGGTGTATGGCACATTTAGTTCGGTTGTATGTTAACAGGGCTACTGGGTGGAATTTTTCTGACATTTGAATCAAATTAAGCCTCAAATTATTTTAATTAGATTTTAGATTTAATTTCTCCCTCTCGCCTTGGAACCCTGACTGAATAGCTATGGACAATTATAGCAGTAGGAGAAAATGAAATTTACCTGCTTAGTTTATTTGAGGCGTTCTTTATAAAAAATGGGCAAAGGCAAAAACTTACAAGCTGTGCTGGAAAGACCAGTCAGCAATTATGTTTTCCTGGGCAGCAGAAAATTAACTTAAGGTTGGGAGAATCCAAATATTTTGATTCATGATCTAGTACTGCTGATGACTCTGTGACCTTGGGCAAGTCATCTAACTATTTTGAATCTTAGTATGAAAAGTTTAAAGGAAAATGCAATGTAGCATAGTAGATTGGTTCCTGGAATCCTGGATTCAAATTTTAGCTCTACCATTTAGAAGATATTTGACATTGGCCTGGTTAACCTTTTGGGTCTCAGTTTACTTGTCTGTAACCTGTGGAATTTGGTAATAGTAACTATGTCACAAGATTGATGTGATGATTAAAAAATAATTCACACAGCATGCTTAACACAGCACTAGTTCATGGTACATGCTTAATAAATATTGGTGGTGGTGTTATTATTATAGTCTTTTTTATTACATAAAGATACAGTGGAGGATTAGAATAGCTTCTTAGAGTAGGAGGCTTTGAATGGAATTTTGATGGGTGGGAGATTGCAAGTTGTACATGAAGCAAGTTGAACAAAAATATGAAGGTGGGGGAACGGAAGGCATGTTTGGTAAGTGGTGGAGGCAAACTGGTATGGCTGGGACAGAAGGCATGTGGGAGTTGTGGTGTGAGACCAGCCTGAGAAGGGGTGTTTTGGGCAAAAATGTCAGCAATGGGATTGGCCACATGAGTAGTTCACACTTTATTCTGTACATGATGTGAAAAGTCTACGCTTTTTGAGGAGGGGAGTGACATGATCACTCGTATGTTTTTTGATAACCCTTACATGTTATGGAGATGGGGTTAAAACAAAGTATGGGCTGATTTTAACAGAAAAATTGAGAAATAAATGAGGGACAAGTACTTTTCTAAGTAGTGCCAAGTAGAGGGAAAAAAGAAAGGACACATGTAGACATAAATTAAAATAATGAAAAGTACTATTTTTCTTTTTTTGAATTAAATTGTTAGAAACTAAAATAGATCATAAACATTTAAATACAAGGTCAGTAATAAAAAACATAAAAGTGACATTTAAGACGGGCTCGGGGGCTCAGCCTGTAATCCTGTGCCTTTGGGAGGCTGAGGTGAGTAGATTGCCTGAACCCGCGGGTTTGAGACCCACCTGGGCAACTTGGCGAGACCTCATCTCTACGATAAATCAAAAACTAGCTGGGCATGGTAGCTCGTGCCTGTAGTTCCAGCTACTTGGAAGGCTGAGGCAGAAGGATCGCCGGAGCCCAGCAGGTCGAGGCTGCGGTGGCCGGGAGCGGCCACTGCACTCCAGTCTGGGCAACAGAGTAAGACTCCAACTCAAAAAAAAAAAAAAAAAAGTGACATTTAACGGGGTGTATTAGTTTGTTATTGTTATATAATAAACTATCCAAAACTTGGTAGCTTAAGATAATAACCACGTCTTATGTTTTATAAGGCTAGAAGTCAGCTGGATAGTTCCAGTCTCCACTGGGCTCACTTATGCATCTGTGGGGAGCTTGGGGTTGGTAGACTTCTCTGCTCATTTTGATTGGATTCTCTCGTGCTTGAGTGTTGACTGGTTATAGGCTGATCCAAGATAATCTCAGCTGAGATGCTGGGCTTGTAGCCATGCGGTCTCTCATCCTTTAGCAGGCTAGCCAGGCTTATTGTCATATCAAGGTAGGTTTCCAAGGGAGAAAGCAGAAGTGTGCACATCTCTTGAGGCCTATGCTTGAAACTAGAACAGTGACACTTCCACCACATCACACTGACAAAATGAGTCATAGAACAGCTCTTTTCAAGAGGGGGAGAAAATAGAATATACCTCTTAATGGGAAGAACTGCAAAGTCACATTATAATGGGTGAATACAGGGAGATCATCCTTAGTACATTTAGTCTATCACATGGGGACATCTCACATTGCATTCACATACAAACATTTATTGAGCACTTGCTATATGTTAGTCACTACTCCAGGCCTTTCCTGCTTTCAGGAAGATTCTAGTTTAGCAAGGAGACACACACCTACCTAGTTAGCTATGACAGCAAAGGGATATGTTCTATATTAGATATATAATCACTCCTGTTTTTCCCTGTCCTGCTAATGTGCAAATTCGGAAATCATTGAACCTCAGCCTCTTCTAGTTTCTGAGCTAATCTACACCAAATCGGGCTAGCAGGTAGACTCTAGAGTTTTGCTGCTTGGAGTGAGCCTCTTTGTTTATTTAAAAAATAATTCACACAGCATGCTTAACATAGCACTAGTTCATGGTACATGCTTAATAAATATTGGTGGTGGTGTTATTATTATAGTCTTTTTTATTACATAAAGATACAGTGGAGGATTAGAATAGCTTCTTAGAGTAGGAGGCTTTGAATGGAATTTTGATAGGTTGGAGATTGCAAGTTGTACATCTCACTCTTTTTCTGTAATCATTTGCTTCATTATAATAAAACATACTTTTTTGTTTCATGGAATTGCCCAGAGAACTTCATCAATTTCTGGGTATTCACAGACCTCAGTCGGCTACCTTTGTCCATGTTTCCCAGATTCTTATGCCAAGATCATGGTGTCTTATTACTGTGGTTTTGGTTTTTGAAATATTTCTCTGTTAACATTCACCTAGCTCTGCCTGTTACTAGGAACAAGGCTACATTTCACTCCACTGTCTATCTGTGGTTTTCTAGAAATTTATTCTTGCGAGTAATTCTTTTGTCTTTTATTTTGGAGATCAATTGATTGTCACTCATCATGTAGAGAATCCTGTTGCCTATAAGCAGAAAGTAGGTGTTGTACATAGAATCACTAACTTACTCTTTTCTTTATTCCTAGTGTATGAGTTTTTTGGTCTTTTCAGCATCCTGTCCCTTAATGCCTGGAATGGAGAGAGGCGAATTAATCTGGAAGAGACATCAATGAATTTTCAGTAAAGGCGTTGAGTAAAGGGCAGTTTTTGCTATTTTTTGGTAGCATGTCATAACACTGTTTGATCTTTATATTATTTAAATTTGACATTGAGTATGCACAGTATAGTTTTTAATACTAATTGTATTTTGTTTTCCCAGTCAGTCTTTGGAAAGTCTGGTTTTTGCAGGGAAGAACAGTGACTTTAAGACAAATCACTGGCATTCTGTAAATGTGAGAGCGCTCTAGGTACTCACACAGTGTATACTCATTCTCATGAAGACCGGACACATCCACTTACCCTGTCTGCATAGACTAGAAGGTGGACTCCTTCCATATCTCTGCTTTCAGCATTTTTGGCCCACTGCTGAACTGTGGCTTTGACCTTTAGTGCAGAGGCAAGGTGAGAAGTGTGATGGGGAGATAAAAATATGTGGGTGACCTAGGTCTAGAGCAAAGAGCCTACCAAAGTTTGATTTTTCCAAAGGGAAAGACAGCTCAAGAATAATGTACATAGCAAAACTATAAAGTAGTGAGTGTTCTTTTCTCAAATCTACAAGAAACAAGTCTCATTACATTATTGTCAGAAGGGGAACCATGTTGAATTATCAATCTTAAAACAAGAAGAGCCAAGAGATCATCTAGAATTCTTTCTGAATTTTATTGTAGCTTCAACCCAAAGACAAAAATAATATCTTATAATTGGAGAAATGTGTCCCTTGAGTGGAATAAAAGTATAATACTGGTTTTAGCCTTTATGGCAAAGATCATCTGAACGTAAAAAGGAATGTTTGCTCACAAGCTGCTTCAAAATGTCGACAGTCACAGTAGCCTGGTCTCTGACTGTCACCAGGAGTGAGTAAGTGAGTGTGTATGTGTGTCCTGAGCAGACCCATCCTCTCCTTTCCCCGTGTGGCTCCATAGGCAGGAACTGAAAACTATTTTTCTCTGTAGCCTACCTGCTGACTGACGTATGCTTTCTAATTATGGAAAAAGTGAAACATATTTTATCAACTCGAATAACTCTGACCCTGTTTTACGTTCAACCTCACTAGCTCGAAGTCTAGCACATAACTCTGTTGACATAACTCTGTTGACATAATTGATCTACAGACACAGAAGAGTAATAACACAGATAACTCTGTGATGGGGCTGTGCATATGTAATTACCTCACATTTGTGTTATAGTGTCAGTCAGAACTGACTCAATTTGTTTATATTTTTATTACATAAATACTATATTAATAGAGTCTTAGCAGGAGCTTTAAAGGTCATTTAGTTCAACATCTCACTCAGTGAAGCACTCCCTGACAAAAGACCCCATGACTTTTTCTTAGAATATTTCTTGTGGCAGGGAACTTACTTGGATGATAAGGAGAATCCATTCCATTCAGATTGTGAGAGGTTTTCCTTATATTGAGACAAAAGTCTACTGTGCCATAATTGGCATTTTTGGGGTCAGAGTCTACTCTCTGGAGTTATTTTTAACCATTTTTTTTCATGTGATTGCCTCCAGGTACATTATAACTCTCATGCAACCTCTGAGTTGTTTTTTTTTCCTTCAAACTAAGCAGCCTAAATATCTTCAACTGGTTCTTAAGTTAAATGGTTTTCAGATATTTCATGCTGAAATTTGATCAAAGTACAAATGATCAGTTTATCAGTGTGTACTATTTACAGTCTAGTTCCATGGAATTATCATCTCCTTTGTTTGGTATGCTATCTTTTTATTAATGTAGTTTAAGATTGCATTAGTGATTTTGACAGCCTGGTTTCCCAAAGTTACAACTGCCTAAGATGCAAAGTAAGCAAAGTCTTCCCATGTGCTCTTATGGAGTCGATTTTAAATTTAACAATTGAAGATCATTTGATTAGGTTGATCTCATCTTTCTAGCCTGCCCATATATTGTTGAAGTTTGTGTCTGCCGTCTGACATTATTCTTCCCAGCATCTTGTCATGTTCATATTTTGTAAATTAATCAAAATATTATTCCCCAAGTTGTTGATTAAAATGCTGGATAAAATAGGACTCAGTAAGGATCTTTCCGTTGTCCACCAGGGATCTTCTTCTACAATATTCCTCGGTCTTTTCTACTAGAAGTTTCCTGCTGAAATATTAGGCCACATCTGTGATCGGAAAATTCTTAAGAAAATTGCCTTCATAGGTTTTTTTTTTTTTTCCTTCTTGTTTGCAAATTTCATAAACCATACTATTTGCCTATGCATGTCTCTTATATTTCTTGGCAAAAGCTGCCCTTATAACACCTTATCTGAGCCTTGAAGAGAATCCATTTTTCTCTATAAATAATACACACAACATAGCTCTGTAAACATTTTTTGTTCTTATATTATTTCTGACTCTTGACTTTTGACTTTCTTCTCTATAAATTCTCCTGTTAACAGTTTGACCCTTGTTAAAACTGGCTTCTTCACATTTTCTTCCTACCATTCTCACTCTACCCCTTAACTCCCAACTCTGCAGTCATCAATGCTCCTAGCTCTCTTGGCATCTACAAGATTGTTTTTAAAGGAATTTTGGGAAATGTGGTGCATCTGCTGTATCTTGTGGTTGAAATGAAGCCATGGCTGGGGATGGATACAACACCTGCTTAAAGACCACATAAATAACATTCTGTAATATTTGGGAGGGTAAATCGTGGTGAATACTTTTCTCTGGCTGAACCTTCATGAAATACTGGTTAGAATTCAGGCACAGAGTTAGAGGCTGCTTACATAAATGAGGAGTCTGTTTTTATTTTTTTCAAAAAAAAAACCTCTGGTAAATAAGGATGCAGACAATAGATAAAAGTTTATGTACTTAGCTAAATTTACTTGTGCGTTACTTTTGGTCTTTCTAGGCCAGGGCAAGTTACGTACATTTAGGGCAGGATTACGTAAAATTATGGGTTTCAGGTGATTTTACAGCAGGGTGGACTGGGGAAAAATGAAGCAATTTCAACCAAATAAAATCTGGTGAGATCATTCCTGATGGATTTGACACAACTGACGTTTAGCTGGTAAGCACTCCTAGTTGTGCAGTCGTTAAGATAAGGATTTACTTCTATACCAGTCAGTGGATGGCAGCTACTCTGAAGCCTGTGAGTGCCCCCGTTTGTGCCCCTCCAGGCTTTCTAATGAGTCAGCACTTAAAGAGCTAATGCCTGATAGAGTAGGGGCCACAAAACCCTGTTCTATTCATAAGGCTAGCTTCAGTTCTGGTTGGCTACTGAGGGCACCATGGCAGTTATTAAATATTTTGAATATAACCCATGCTTATGGGGGGCTATAGCCTGTGATTGCTCTAATTTTATGTAATTTGCACCCTCATGTAATATGATCAAAGAAAGTTGTATTCTCTAGAATGCCTTTCAGGGAGAATACTACATTCTTCAGAAGAAATAACTTTAAAAAATCTACCTGAGGTAGAAGCTGAGAGTTTGAGGGGATTCAGAGTGGGAGAAAGTACTCTTCTTGATATGAAGGATAATTATGTGAATAAGATAAAAACAATTCCCATATCTAATTTCCAAGAACAGGAGAGCAATCGAGGAGGAGGGATCAGGGGAGTACAGGTGTAGAACAATCACAGAGATGGTGAAAGTTCACTCTGCCAACAGTGGGATCCTTCCATGGGTCTACCCAAGTCTGCAAAATCACTAAGCTCACAGAATGGATGAAACAGGAGGATTTTCCCTTCTCCTCTGTGGAAATCAGTTAAGGTTTGACTTCGAATTTCACTTGTTCTGGGTAGAGCCATAGCAGACAATCAAGGCAGACTGAGGAATTCAGAAAGACTGAGGAATTCAGAAAGAGACTGAGGAATTCAGAAAGAGAAAGTAATGCACAGGAGTTGTAAAACAAACAAACAAACAAAAAATAGGAAAGATTTTTGACTGTACCAGCCTCAGAAATGATATTTAGACTAAAACAATAAGATCACCCAAGAACAGGGGTCCCCATCTGACATGTGAGCTACAAGCAAATACTTGCACATTAAATATCTGATACATATCTTCTGAATATCAGTGCTCTTTAGGGAAGGGGAGCAAAGAAAGGTGAGATCCTGAGACTTGGGAGGACAAATCGCCCGTGTTCCCCAGGTGCCAGTGATGGAAAGGCACCAAGTCATAAGGCACCTTTTCTTGTCGAGGAGCCTTCCACCACCACCCTTGTGGGCCTTGCAGCCACTGCTGTGTGCCCCCCTCCCCCAGGTTCTTGGGCTGCAGTTGGCCATCATGAAATAATCAGCACGTGTGGATAGAGATTTTCTTTAGCTCTCTTTTCTGCCTTTTTTCCTTTTGCTACCCTGACTTGCCGTTCCTGTAGATTCCTGGCACAGGTGAGATGAACGGAAACTAACATGGGAAAAAAGAGATGCAGAGGAAGCTGGAAACTGTTGAGTGGTCAGGGTGTAGCTGAGAGTTGACCCAGGCGTTTACTTTTCAGCAAAGGAGTTCTTAAGGAAGTCACTGAAAGGAAGGCGCTCTTGGTGCCAGTTCACTCCTATTCTTGGCTCCATTTTAAACTCTATTTTCTGTGTTGCCCTTCTCTCATTAGACCCAAACAGGGGCATTCTAAAGGTGAGTGGGCCGGAACATCTATATTCAGAAGCTATTCTTTCTTAGTGTCTTCTTTTTTGCCTCCAGGTCAGGAGAGGAGAGTCACTAGGTTAATGGAATAGGGTTAGGGTTTCTCTTGGCTTTGAGGACAATACACCTTGGGATTCCTGTGAGTGTCCCCTTGCCATCTCTTCTTTATTATTATCTGCCTCCTGTCCACATCATTGTACGTTGTGTGGCACAAGCAGCATAGATAAAGTCATTTGTTTAACCACAGAGGTGGGCGGGAGGGTGAAAGAATATAAAAGTAAACTATAAATATGTTCATTTTAAGAAGTGTTGGGGACTTGTGTCTCCTCTTCTCCCTTTCCTTGCTTCTTTTTAGCAGTTACACTGTTCTGTCTTTTCTTTATTTTGTTCCCTGTATTTACCCTTTTATCTTAAACATTTCTGTGTATTCTCTTGTCTCCGATCTAATCCGTATTAGTTCCTGCTCCAAAACCCCCACAGACCTTTATTAGCATTAATCTGGTTTATTTCTGTTCTTCCCCTAGAAGATGATAAGAGATGAACTACTGCATGTGTACTGTCGTACAAGATTATATTATTTTGTTCTCCTGTTCAGTAATTTTCAAGGACTCTGCTTTTTCTGACTCTTTAAATACAAACTCTGCAAATTTTCAAAATTGCCCAAATTCAGAATTTCCCACTCTGTAAAGTGAGAATCCCATTTTGTGTGAAGAAAAATATATGTGACTAATGAACATTAAAAAATACTTAGCCACGTTGTAATCAAAGATGTAGAAATTAAAACAATAACATTATTTTTCCCACTAAATTAACACAAATTTTAAAGAATATATTAACTATATATAGTGCATGGTGAGATCAGCACTTTCATATGCTGCTTATAAGAGTGGGAAATTCTACATATTTGGAAAACAATGTGTAAAACTGTACTAATGACTTTTGAAAAAATATCCTTGGTTGATTCTTCTCAAATTCCACTTTTAAGAAACTGTCTTCATCATGACATCAGATACGCACACAGAGAGGTAGAAACAAATATATGCCTCGCTGTACTATTTACCGAACATTTACTTGGTGCTTGGCGTTGTGCTAAGTGCTTCCTGGGCACCATCTTATTTACTCTGTGAGGTATGCCTGTTACTAACCCATTTCACAGACAAGGAAACCAAGGCAAGAAAGGTTAGGCAACTTATACACAGTAATAAATAGCCTGTGATGTTTAGAGTCTGGTTCCAACCTAGACAATCTGGGACAATCACAAGGCTCTTAAGTCCCACCCCTCAATACAGTATATTACTTACTATATGTTAGTTTCTACTGTAGTACTTACTATATATTATTTTCTACTACTCTTTTGCTCCTCTACTAGACCATGAAAGCTCAGGAAGGAATCTCCTCTCTCCATTCTTAGCCTCTAGCTCAATGTCTGATACCTATTCCATACTCAATAAATATCCACTGAAGGGACAGCCTAACTGTCTTAGAACAAATTGCTTCCACTACAGATTTTTCTGATTTATGATCATGTGTGATTCCTTCCTTTTCTAAGCCTCATATCATTTGTTTTCATTTGTTTTGTGATAATTCCATTTTATTTTGCATCGTCACTTGTATTTTTAGGTGCAAAACTGTAAACTCTTTTGGAGCAAGGATAATTTCCCATTATTTCTTGTGTCCTCCCTTGTGCCTCGGATGGGACCTTTTCTATAGCATGTGCTCAAGAAAGATTGAACACATGTTGTGGCTAGAAGTAAATATATAAGGTTGAACTATTTACAAAACGTGACAACTCTTGATAAAATGACTTTACCAAAGCATTGAACTTTTATGGAACCATTTTAAAATATGATAATTGCTCTTACTCTGTACATATGACTTGCAAGATTAGTAACAAGTGGGTGTTAATCCCTTCTGCTCTTCTCCTGTACCCCAAATAAGGCCTATAAGATCAGATTAAATGTCTGTTCTAGTCTCAACCGTTCACTATTCCCATTTATATTTTTCCTAGTTTCTATCTATTTTAGACAATGTAAAAATTGGATTTGAGAAAAAGAAAGGAAAATCTGGGCCTCTAAAAATGAGAAACTGTTGTTTCTTTCATAAAGCCCCACAGTTTCTTTATGGTTGGATGGAAAGGAATTTACCATCCTTTACATCCATGTGTGTCCATGAGGCACTAGGTGGACATGTGGGAACCCTGGTCACTTAAACAGTTCTAATGTTCCCTCCAACCCATCACCCCCTTTGGACTGGGATTGCTCAAGAGTTTCTACTATGCTAGTATTGGAGTGTGAAATTCACCCATGACTGTAATCTATGATAGCACTGGGGCCTCGCAGAATATGAGCATAGATTATTTATTTCACCCTTGTGGGTATAGGTAAGACTAGAGTTTGATACTTTGCTAAATGGGAATACATTTTTATAGAGCTAGGCACTGGGGTGGCTTTGATCATGAGGAATACAATGGAAAGTGTGATTATTTTATACACCTGTCCTGTGAAAATATCTAGAAATTAGTTGATGTGTAAAAGAAAAAAAAAATTTACAAAGTTGCTATGTTGCTCATGATAGAATTGCCTTAAATGATTCAGATGTTTAGAATTTAAAATTTTATTTCTCCTCCTGCTTTAGTTCAGGTATGTTCTCTATGCAGGCATAATTTAAATGTACCTTCTTCATCAGTAGAAATTAATTTAATGTTGTAAAGTTTTGTTTAGCTGATGTTAGGTGGATCTGTCAATGAGCACACCCTATCTGGTGCATCATCCAGAAGAATCAAGGGAAGTGGGTAGAGCTTGTGGTCTGAGCAGGAGCATGAACCAGACTGACAGGTGGGTGGTTTTAGCCTTTCTCTGTGGTCAGAGCAAATCGGTCTGCAGATGAGCCAAAAACCAGTGTTGTTCCTCAGATTAGAGGACAAGCTCAGATTGGGACAAGCCCAGAGGAAATCCATAACTTTCACATGGGAAGAAAAGGGTCATTTTCCTTAAGATAGCGAAGAACTATTTTCCTGCAAAGTAAGGTATAATCTGGATGATAAGGCACCATCAAAATGGCACCTATGAATCTATCCAATGGAAAACTGGTCCACTTGATACCAGATGGAGCTGAGGACAGTAGCTGAAGAAGATAACTTTTATGAAACAGTAGAACTAGTATCGTTGATGGGTTTCTGAACATGTGTCAGCCATCTGACTAGATGATAAGAAGCAAGAAAGAGGCAGGAGTATTTCTCCTGGGCCAGAAATCATAGCAATCCTCCAGTTGAGTGAATGAACTAAAGTCATGGGAAGAATTGGTGAAACCATGGCAGACCCTGAGAAGGTAGTGTTCTCACATATTCATAAGGGAATGACTCAGGAGCCCATGCTCTTCTGAGTTACACTGAAGGCCAGTCAAACTTGAAAGCTGTTCGATTAGACATGACTGATGCTTAGACAATAGGATAATAAAACTGATGATGAATTTAGTAACGTAACCAGTTTGAAAACCTGTATGAAATAAAACTCATCCTTGTTTATATGTTTGGTCATATGTGGTCAGTAGATTCACACTTAGTGAACCAGAGAACTTGCTGTGTGCCAGGCACTACATTGAACACTTTCTTATGCATTGTCTCATTTAATCCTCTTTCAATTCTATAAATTAAGAATTAGCATGTTTATTTTCCAGAGGAGAATGAGACTAGGATACATTAAATAACTTGTCTAACATCACACAACTAAGAAGTATTTGGATTTGAATGCAAATTTCTGATTCCAAATCCAGTTATTTTTCCTTAGCAACAGTATGTTTCTCTCTCTCCTTCGCCTTCTCAATCTCTCTCTCCTTCTCCATCCCTCCCTCCCTCTCAATAGCTATTGCTTTGTTACCTTGCTTATTAGTAAGTCTTTTTCAGGTAAATGATGTAGACTAATAAAGAAAAAAATGTAAATTTTAGAGTTTTACTTAGGAACCGTTGTGAAGTGCTGACTATGAGAACTAGTTATCAAAATCAGCAAGAGGATTGAGGCACCTGGGAATGGAACACAGTGAGTCAAAGTTTGTAGGGATTTCTGGAGGTCAGTGCTCCTTGTTCTTGTCTGACAGAATCCATTACAGAGTACCCTTAGACCTCTATTCTCTGGATAAATAGCATATGTCTCCCTTTCTGTGTTTGCAGCTTGTGTTAAGATGCTAATCCCAAGGGTTCAATTGGTGTTTGACTTTTAAATGTCCATGCTAACAAATAACTATAACCTCCTGCCACACACCAAATTTTGGTGAAATCTGTTAAATATTTCAAAAGCTAGTCTTTTTGACAACCGCTTAGCCACCACCATTTTATTGAGGGTAAACTTAATATTTTACCTTATTATATTCTGACATACCAAATGGTCAGTGTCAATGAACACTAAGTTCTTTTGAAGTGATCATAAGCTCTTCGTAGTTCAGTGTGAAATGCCCAGTGATTCAGAAGAAACAAAGCTCCAACTCAGATGGTCGGAGCCAGTTCTTTCATCTTAAGTTCATCAGGACTCAGGGAATGACATGATTTGAACAGAGTGCAGACCAGCTTTATGTGCAATGAGGAAAAATTGGAGATGTGAATTTGGCCTCTTCAGAGCCTATTGATAAGGTACTTAAGTAGGCAGTATAAGCTGGGAGTAATTTCACTTCTTGCAGCTGTAGAGAACTGGATGTAGTTAAAATTTTAGAAGCCAAGAGTGATACACAGATTATCAGAAATTCAAATAAAATAGAAGTTCGGAGAAAATAAATAGCTCATTTTCTGAATTGCTTAACATCTGCCTAATATTGCATGAACAACCTTCCTCAAGGCCTGATGGAGGTTTGTGTGGGTCCCAGTGGCTTCAGACAACGTGGAAAGGCCATGTCATACCAGGGTGGCTGTGCTCCTCTTCTTTTTATCATCCTTGTATGAACTAGGGTCTCCACTGCCATCCACTTGCTTTTCTTTTATGTTAAGGGCATATTTGTAAGCAATTTCTGATTAACCCATGGCATACCTGTGAATGTAGATGTGGTTTTGTTAGTACCTGTTACTTAGCTTGCTGATGCAAATAGTCTTAATCCCCAAGTAAAGTGCACATCTTCGCTTTACATCTCCCCAAGTAAATTGTACATTTGCTATGCCCAGCTCTTTGGTAACCATGACCTGCATGCTGATTAAACATCAGTGGCTGGATAGATACAAGAACAGGTGGAGGAATGCTGTTAGAGTATACTCTTACCCCTTCAGGGACATGCCTGAGAACTTCGGCACAAAGCTGTGGGTATGAAGGCAGCAGGCAAGCATGCCATCCATCTTGAGAACTGTGTGACAAGAAAGTCACACTTGAATGAATCTTACAACCAGCCAGTGGTTGAAAACAGAGTGAGGAATAAGAAAAAGGCCTTGAGGGGAGGCGGGAGGGCTCTCTTGTGAATGGCCTTGCAATACTGAACCTGCCTACCTCTCCTTTCGGATTCAACTGTCTCAGGCTGGGGGGACTAAGCCTGGCTCTCACTGTAACCCTCCCTGTTGCATTCTGAGCAAAGTGAACAGTAAAAGTCATCGAGGCAAATGTTTGCCCCTTGAAAAAGAGAAGCTATAAAATAAATTCTAAGGATGGTATGACTATAAAGTAAGAAAATAGTGTAGCTAGTGGTAGCCTTTTTACCTTTTTATTTTTAGTTGGGTTTTAAACCCCTGGATTCAAGCAGTCCTCTTGCCTGTGTCTCCCAGTGTTGAGATTACAGGCATGAACCACCACGTCCAGTTGAAGGTTGGGTTCTCTAATTAGCAAGAGCAAAAGCCAACTAAACTGTTGCAAAAAAACAACAAACCGAATAAAAACAAAATACATACTAGGTTATTTATTGTGAGGATATATGTGGAGAGTGTTGGAAAGTTGTGAAGAAGTATGACCACTCCCGGGATGGCTGCCTCCTGGGTCTCTCTCAAGGATATAGGGTCTGCGTTTTAAGTGTCTCTGCTTTTCATGTGTATCTGATCCACTTCTCTTTCTGCTTCAGGCTCCCCTGCTATTCCATGGCTTCTGCTGCCTCTCAATTTCACAGGGCCCATGACTTTACTTGTTATGGCCTATACTCTCTTTCATGTTATAGGTGAAAGACCTGCCATTCCTTCTGGGTTTTTTGGTTGAGATTCCTGAGGGAGACGGAGGGTCTGTTGGTCTTGGCTCATTTTTCTAGCCAGATCCAGACTGCAGGCTCTGGACAGGTTAAAGACGGGCTCCTTGGGTTAAGCCCCTGCCTCTGATCAAACAGGACCTACGCTGTCTGAGGAATGGCCATGGCTGTGAGCCATGATGGATGTGACTACTTGACATATCAAAGAAGGTGGCTTAACTCATTCTGATTCAAGAAGTCATTCACTGAGCAATGTGGAAAACCCTCTTTTAGTTCATATCTGATAAATAAGGCCAACTAGGCATTTGAAGAGTTTTACTGTGACCAAAGCAAGAGATTCTTTGCCTTTATGTGAAGGAACAGACAAGGGAATCTGGGAGTTACTGTACTTTGCAGTAGGAAAGGATGAAGAAGTTGGGAGAATTGAGAGATGAATTTACCCTTTATCACCAAGATTTCAATATTAAGAGCTGACTGTAACTAGGTTCCCAATACAATGGAGTTTCTTGCTTTTATTATTGACTCCATAAAATTAAATGAATATATCGTAGCAATGGTATGCATGTGTAGTCAAGTATAAACAGCAACACACTTTCTCACCTTTTGCCAAAAACAGGACACAATCTGAACTAGAGATTCTTCCAGGTGTGAGTGGTACTTGGCACAGGTCTTTTGGGGACTCTTGTCTAGATAATTTTGGTAATCTTTGCACCATTGTGGAACTCAGAAATTTGAATAAAAGGTGATGTTTTCCTATGAGCCAAGATACCCCTTCCTCTTTGTTTGAAGTATAATTTGCAAACTGAACCTATGATTTCTGGTATCCCTGTTATATCTCTAACCAAAAGAACCTTCAACTTAGAAAGACATTGTGCCCAGCCCCACTCACACCTGGAAGAACCTCTAGTTCAGATTGTATACTGTTTTTGGCAAAAGGTGAGAAACTGTGTTGCAATTTATACTTGAATACATATGCATACCATTGCTACTATATATACATTTAATTTTATGGGGTCAAGAATAAAAGCAGTTCTTAAAATATACTCTTGATTTATCAGTAAGAAAATAAGAAAAAAATTGCTTCTTTAATAGACATGGAGGCAGTTTTGAGAACTGATAGCAATGAGGTAACCATCTATGTATTTTTAAATGAACGAAGCACAGGGGCTAATAAATTGAACCAGAGAAGAAAAATTTGACAGCAGGCTACTTTTGTGAGTTGCTTGGTTTTAAATTTGAAAGCCCAGGTCATCTCTTTGTAAGGGACACTAAAATAATTGATTGATCTCCTGACCAGTGTGTGTAATTATTGAAAACTATTTGAGGCCTAGAGGAAAAAGACCAGTGTAAAGAAATCAAATACACTGAGGGAAGATAAGAGACTAGGAATTATCATTCCCTTAGGTTTTCCAAAGGAATAAAAATCTTAACAAAATCAATTTGCAATCATTTGAAGAGAAGAAGGTTTTTTAACTGGGCAGCCCGACTTCATAAAGGACAAGTCCTGTCATACGAATCTAATCTTCTGAGATGAAAATGAAAGGCTGAGAAGATCATGGGAAAAGATTTATATTAATTTATTTAGACGGTGGATATGATTTGAATATGATACCATGTGGTGTGCCCATCTACCCCTACCTTGCTGTCTGAAAAAGTAGTTATCAGAGGCTACTTGTCCAATGGAGGACAGATATAAAGCTGCATTCAAGGCTCAGTGTTGCTTATGTTTCTATGTTTCTATTCACAGTCTGGTGTTTCGATTGAAATGCACGTGGGTGTTAGTTAGCTCACTGCACACAATGGACAAAAACAGGGTAACTAGAAAGAAGCTTAAAAATATAGTTGCCCAGACATACTGCCCTCTCTTATCATTCCTGCAGCGTGTATATTCCCAAACTCATGCTATCATTTGCATTATACGTCATCCGTTACTTTGTATATTTTGTTCTTCCAATGAGCTTACCCGAGGATGAGGATGAGGATGATGACCTACACACTTCATTTCCCCTTCCCACAGTACCTCACAGGCTTTTAATAAAACATGGTTAATTAGCAAACAATGAGATCACAAAGAACTAGTTGTATGCATGTCCAATCCCAGCATACTGAAGGGTGATAACATGTATTAAATCACCACCAGTTCCCTGTGCCAGTGGATGAGGGCATAGAATCAAAGCTCAAGGAAGAAATGAAAATGACCTCTGTACTACACTAGATAGGGATCAGACTTTTACTAGATGACTGTGATCATTCTGTGCTTCACAATTAAATAAGGATGTGTGAACAGTTCAGGTGGCAGCTACAGAGATTAATAAAGAAAACCTGAGGACGTGTGCTGCAGTGGTTGGTGTATGTACTCTGAGTCAAACCTGTCTAGGGTCTCTTACCAGCAGTTACCTTGGGCAAATCCCTTCACTTCTCTGAAGCTCATTTTCTCTATCACTAAAACAGAGACAGTTACAGGGCTTACTTCAATGGGATTTGAGAATTAATTTACATAATGCATACATAGCACCGAGCACACTGTAAGCAACTTTATGAATGTTGTCTTAAGAACTATAAGACATGACAAAGAAAGAAGCAGGTTGTTTAGGCTTAGGAAGAGAAGGCTGAGAGTGGCTTTAATACTAACCTGTTCACACCGGCTAATGACCAATCATCATCATCCATCTTGACATCAGTTTTGCTCATAATGATGCAATTTATGAGGGCCTATTATGTGCCTTTCACCAAGGACAGCCTGAGAGCCAAAGGGCTTAATCTGCAGCATGATGGAATTGAGATAGACACAGGGATACATATCTGAAAGTCAAGATTGCTGGACTCACTGGTTTACATAACTGAAGAAAATTGCGGAATTTACTTTGAAGACTTGGAAAATAATCTAGTTTCACCTCACATTCTCTTTCACTGGTTTAATAGTGGCCCTACTCTGAGCTGGTCTAGGTCTTCTCAAGCTACCCTGGTTAATAATATCTGTTCTTTGAGCTCTTCAGCTGGCATTGTTTCCCAGAGCGTTTCAGCCATGCTTAAAAGATGAACATATCGGCAGCTTTCAGCAGTACTGAATTAATACTAAAATGTCATTGTGGAGCCATAAGGATGCCCCCATTTTGTTTTGTTAGCATAGATCAGAATTCACAGCCCACTAATGTGAGCCTGATAGCTTCAGGTGAGTTGCTTTACTGCCAGTTCTAAAGATAATGAGACGGCATGTAGCACTCTTACTTGTCTGGGATGACTCATCTTGTAGGCAGAGGCCCCATGGTGAAGGATCCAGATTAGCAATTAATAAATGCTAGTATCTGATTGTAACAATGGTTCTGTGCTCCAGAGTCAGACGAGGATGGGTGGGAGAATAAGCCCTGAGTTTCTTTCTGTTTGAAATAGCAATTGGCATATTCTTTTGAAGACTTATTTCTCTGCTTGCATACTTCTGTCAGAGGGAAAGTATCCAGGTGGGAATGTTATAAATGATGGAAATATTGGACACCAATGAATGTGGTTTAAAAACAAACAAGTAAACAAATTTCAAAATAAAAATGGGTAAATGGGCTATTCTTTTACATGTTAAGTTTTGAAAGATTTATTTTTATTTCTGCCAGCTTTGGTACATCTCTTGAGTGATGACTGCTGCACATCCCTGCTTAGTCTATCACGCAGAGTCAAGTTGAGATATTGACAGCATTTTAGCTACTCAAGGGCCTAATGGGGAGAAGAGAAACACTGGCTGGGCTTAGGGTATAGACCAGTTAGGACATTCCAATGGGGTCTTTATCTGTGGAATTGGGACTGTGGGAAAAGGAAGGCAAAGAAGGAAGAGGTCTCAGCCTGGGCCACAGTGCTATGACAGCAGGGAAAAGAAGGGTTTAAGGTTAGGTCTGGAAGGCCAGAGGGCCAGGCTGGGCCAGAGAGAACTACTCTTGACTGTGTTGGAAGCAGGATCTATAACATTCTGTACCTTCTAAACCAAGTATTCCTTCTTTATATAGATAGAGAAGTGGATCGGCTGTGTTTTTTTGGACTATGGACAAGATTGTGTGGTTAGGAAAATAGTTTTCATGTGATTCTCCTTGCTTCAGATTAGGAACTGGGCATCCATTCTGGTAAATCATGTTGAATTCTCACATGACTTCATATGTCTATTCCCACCAAGCTCGAGGGAAAGAAAATGAAGGTTAAGTAATTAGAAACTCTGAACTCTTAAAGACTCACTCTTAGTGCTAATAACCAGCAGCCATACAGCGTCATAGCAAAAGTAAGAGTGGACTAATTCTGGAAAAGAGGAGCAATGTTCAGTATAAAGCAGACAAAGACAATCTCATATAAACTCGGATGGAGCCAGCAAATACTGGACACACTTTCACTTTGTAGCAGACCAGGCAAACTAGGATCTGAATCATGGGTCTAGGGAGGATCAGAAAGCTGGGAAAGATTGGACGTAGCCCTCCTGTGGGGTTGCCTACCACAGGGTGGAGGCTAGCAAGCTCTGGTTACACTATCAAATAACACTCTTGGTGTGATTCAGACTGGTGTAGGTATGCAGGAGTTTGGTATAGTAGTGAAAAAGGCAACACAAATGTGTTGGCACTAATAGTGCACTAATAACCTCGCTCTATAGGACAGGAAAGGGACATGGTGTCCAACCTCAGCTGGCATCTGCAGATATAGGGCACAGGGCCTAGCATCCAGACTTTAGGCAGTTTCTCAGGGACTGCACAAAGTACTTGGAGGGTCTGTGTAGGGCTTCTCATGAAACAGAGACTGCAATAAAAACCAAGATATGGGGAACCTATTTAGTCCTTTGGATTGTGCATGGGAGGCTCATGAAAAGCAAGGCTTCTTGTGGGTGGCTATGTCTGCACCCGGCTGGCTCCCATTCAATGTACCAAGTATTGGGCTTAGAGCGGCCTAGCCAGCTTTAGAAGATGATGTTGGTGAAGTCGGTACTTGGCCAGTCCTTGTTTAAAGATGAGAAGGCAGTGCCTTGTGGCTGAAGTTCAAAGTCCTACAACTGAATGAGGCTGCGACAGGCAGGTGCTGACAAGTTAGCGAAGGCTTTTTTTTTTTAATCTGCCTCTATGCAATTTTATTTTCATTGCTGGAGCCCTTCAAAATGCATTGCCTCTTTTAGATGGAGGACCAAATTGGTTTTGGAGATGTGAATAAATTCAAAGCCGCTTTGATTGTGAGCAGCCACACTTTGCTGCATATGAGGAAGTAGCGATCAGTTTTCCAATCTTGAGACCAAGAAAAACACATCACTGGATTTGTGGTGGCAAAAAAACTTCCTCAGAAAACTTCTTTCTGATTTTAGCCATTGGATACAATGACTTGTTAATCTGTTGCCAAATGAGCGTGACTGATCCACATTTTAAACTCAGCCACGCTTGGTCTCTCTCTCTCTCCATATGGAGCTGGGACAGAAGGCCAGAGAGTTCTGTTTCCCAGGGATCCCTTGAAGAGACCCATGTGTATCAACGTAATCACTGTATCTAGAACCAGGGCATGTGTTATTTTCGGAAAGATATGATGCACTAGCCCTTGTTGTTTAATCAAATACAAAGATTGTTTTCCACCCTTCCACTCTTGGGGACATCTCCCTACTTCTCTACTCTCCTTGGTATATGAACGTGATGTTCTGATCAAATGTGTTTGAAGAGACTGGAATGCTAATTTATTTGAGACAAATGTCAATGTCTCTACTCTGAAAAATGCTGCTAGTACGTCAAGTACCACATCAGGCTTGCACTTAACCCTGCTCTTTAATAATAATCACAATTATTTTGTAGATACTACCCTTTTGGCTTGAGTTAAATTCAATGATTTTGATGGCATAAGGAAATTTTGGATTTAGTATTTCATACCTAATAAGAAATGATCTGTTTTCCCTCTGGTTATTAGGTTTACTTTTATGATGCTTTTCTTTTTAGTGTATAAATACCCAGATCTATATTGGTGTTGAACATGCTTGATCTTATAAATTTGTCTAAATAAATTTAGTCTGAAATTGATAGCTCTACTACCTAATTAATACTGTTAGTTTAATATTTACATGATTCTTCCCCTTATTCATTTCCTTTCTTTCAACCTTTCTTACCCCCCGTCTTCTTCCCTTGTGTTTATTTAAAAGTACATTTATTCAGTCACAGAACTTGATTGTTGCTGAACTTGTCAGCTTGCTCCTTTATAGAAAAGAACCTCCTAATAAAAATACAAGTCAATCCATCTGAGACTTGTTTTGATTTGCGTAATGGAGCAGGCCATAGAAAGGAATTTTGATTTAAGATGAAATGAAAAAGGTTTGCTAAGATTTTGGCAGCCTTGATGCCTTACAGAGGAGCACAAACACATTCTAAAAGTGCTGTTAGTTTTGCCAGACCCTTTGCTCCCTTACTCTAATTCTATAATTTGTTTGGGTATGTTAGTGATAGGGAATCTGCTTTTTCATTCTTTCCCTCTTATGACCCTGATTGTTGCTTATAAGTTTTTTTCTTGCAATATAATTGTCTCGTAGACCTAGAATATCAAGAACCTTGTAGACATTCTCAAAACGAATATCCTAACTGTAGTTTGTTTCTCAGCTGTGGCTTAAATTTGGTGATTAAAACGCATCCAAAAGACCTAGGGAGGAAAATGGGGCCAAATTTAAGGAGGAAGCACAATTACCTCCCGAAAGAACAAATAAGAAAAATAATGCTAGCTTTAGCGGGAGTGGTTTAGTTATCCAGAGTGGCTCTTAAACTAGCCCAATCTGCTTGAATTTCTGTTCATGGGTTTTTTGAAAACCCAGAATGTTCTTCTTTGTGTGCAAGAGTTTAAAGAAAAGATTAGGTCTGACATTTAACGGGTAAGAAAGATCATGATTCCCTATCAGTATGCTTCCATTGTGTGTTTCAGTCATGATATTTCTGATTAATTGTGAGACTGGAGAACATCAGAAATTTTCTCTATCTTGTAAGGCATTGCTCACAGAACGCTGACACTATTCAATACCATCCTATGGAGCTAACTCCAGCTTTAGTCACCTGGAAAAATTATGGTGTGGTATCAGAATTTCTAGTCATCAAAGAACATGATTTCTTGGGGTTGGATGATTATAGAAAAATCTTTCCCCTTGTTTTGGAATAAGAAAGAAACTTTGTCTCTCATATTCTGGGTCTACTCTGGGCTGAATGTGGAAGGAGTAGAGAAGGAATACCCAGGACTTCTTAGGGCAGCCAGGTAACCCTGCCCTCTTACCCCATCATTTCTACACTTACCTTCCAAATCTGGTGATAGAAGAGAAAGTCTCCAGTGGAAACTTACCAGTTCTAGTCTTTTATCAGACACAAATCCTCTTCAAAAACTGAATTTAGAAGAACAGAAGGATTTTTCTTATTCATTTAATAAAAAAGGAACTAGGGAAGAAAATCAGATTTATTTAATCTGAAATTACCCTAATGTCTTAACTAGATCATAATCCCTATGATGCTATGAAGTACTAAGAGTTGAATAATATGGAAGACTTTAAGATAAAATGCTAGAAAAATATAATTACAATTGGATAGCCAACAAAAATAAACTAGATTTGAGAATTATCTGGTTGTAGCATCAATTACTCCACTTTTAAAAATTGAAAAATATTTACTGAGAGCCTACTATGATTCAAGCCCATGCTGGATTATAGCAGTGAACAAACACCTGTCTCCCTGGTGTTCACATTTAGTTGCAAAGAGGTAGTAAGTTCATAATAAATATATCAGATAAGTAATCATGTGGTCTATCAGATAGTGATAAATGCTATGACAAAAAGAAGTAGAGCCAGAGAAGGGCATTGGTGATGCCTGTGACAAGGGAGGATAGGCTTCATCATTCCATTACATGGTAGACATAGAGAAGGCTTTGTTGAGTAGGTGAGATTTTTAGCAATGACTTGGAAGTATGTTAACCCTATGGATACTTGACTAGCTGGAGGGAGACAATTTCAGGCCAAGGACATAGAGCAAGTTCTGGAGCAGGCATGTGCAAGTGTGTTCAAGAAAGACAAGAGTGCGTGGAGTAGAGTAAGGACCCGAGGTCTGAGGGCCAGTGTGTGTGTGTGTGTGTGTGTGTGTGTGTGTGTGTGTGAAGCCATTGAGGATTTATCTGAGCAGGGAATAACATCTTATGGTTTAAATTGCAAAAGGATCATTTTACTTCTTTGTAGAGTATAGACTGGAGGATTGAGGCAGAAGCAGGGGACCATGGAGCAGGCTCTTACAGTGATTGAGTGAAGGACATCAAATGCTGTGGGTCAGTAAGGATAACTGCAAGTCAACATTGGAGTTGGTAATGTCAAGGTCACCACTGCCTTTTACAAGATGGGTTTCAGTTTCAGTGTAGTGGTGGGGTCGAAAGTCTGGAGTCAGTTTATAAGAACAGGAGAGGAGGAATAATTGGAAGAAATGAGTATAGAGAATGCTTTCAAGGAGTCTGCTACGAAGGGGAGTAAATTAGTAGCATTTTCTGCCACTCTTGCTGACCACAACAGAGGTCTCTCACATTTTATCAAACTGCAGTATATGTGTAAGTTTCCAGGCATACCTTGATTCCATGTGGTAGATATATATCATTAGCATAGAAATTTGGAACTAGTTAATTTCCCACCCAGTAAAGGAAACTTTTTTTGTAATATTAGTACAATGAATAATGTTCATGTGCCACTTAGGGATCTAGAAATTAACAAGACACAGTTTCTGCTCTTGAGAAGCACACAGTTTTAGTGGGAGGAGGCAAGCATATATGTTTACTACGTGATAAGTATTACGATAGAGGCATGTATAAAATGTAAAAGATAGGGAGCTAGAACGAACTTGACTAGGAAAAGTTAGAACAGATGGCATACAAAGAGACCTGACATTTGAACTGGATTTTTTTTTTTTTTTTTTGAGTTGGAGTCTCACTCCGTCGCTCAGACTGGCCACCGCAGCCTCGACCTGCTGGGCTCCGGTGATCCTTCTGCCTCAGCCTTCCAAGTAGCTGGAACTACAGGTGCACGGTACCATGCCCAGCTAATTTTTTATTTTATTGTAGAGATGAGGTCTTGCCAAGTTGCCCGGGCAGGTCTCGAACCCATGGGCTAAGGCAATCCACTCACCTCGGCCTCCCAAAGTGCAGGGATTACAGGCTGAGCCACCAAGCCCAGCTTGAACTGGATTTTAAAGATGAGCATGAAGTTTTCCAGACCATGTACTGAGGAGAAACCCTTTATCAAATAAGAATCTAGCTCCTATTTGAAAGCTTATAGCAATAGAGGCTCACTTCCTTATGAGGCCTATTCTATTTCAAAAAGCTATGCTTTTTGCAAATGCACTTCTTATATTGAGTCAAACAATGACCTTTAATATTTCTACTCATTGTTCCCAGTTCTCTCCTCTGGTTCAAGTGGGCCAAAGACTTATCTTTCTAACGAATAAGTAATTGCAATATTTGAAAATAAATATTATGTTCTCTTTTAAGCCACCTGTTTTCCATGTTGAGAAAGGGGAAGTGGGTAGAGTGAACTTTCCTGGGAAGCAGACTCAGAGCTTGCAGTTAGTGTGCAGGAGGTTTATTACAAAGTGCTCTTGAGATCAACACCGTGAATGGGAAGAGAAGATTGGGCAGGACTAGGCAGAAGGACAAGTGCCGATGTGATGCAGTTTCTTTTCTTTTTTTTTTGAGTTGGAGTCTCACTCTGTCACCCAGACTGGAGTGCAGTAGCCGCTCCCGGCCACCGCAGCCTCGACCTGCTGGGCTCCGGCAATCCTTCTGCCTCAGCCTTCCAAGTAGCTGGAACTACAGGTGTGCGCTACCACACCCGGCTAATTTTTTGATTTATTGTAGAGATGAGGTCTCGCCAAATTGCCCAGGTGGGTCTCGAACCACGGTCTCAGGCAATCCACTCACCTCAGCCCCCCAAAGCACGGGATTACAGGCTGAGCCACGGCATGATGCAGTTTCAATGGAAGCTTCAGCCAACCCTGTGGGGGAATTCTGAAAATAAACTAACCCTTCAGAATTGTCCAGAGTAAGGTCAATTGTGTATGTGTATGTGGTGTGTGTGTGTGTGTGTGTGTGTGTGTGTGTGTGTGTGTGTGTGTTTTGGAGAGATGGGGTCTTACTATGTTGCCCAGGCTGGTCTCAGACTCCTAGCCTCAAATGATCCTCCTGCCTCAACCTGGGGTTATGGGGGTTACAGGAATGAACCACCCAGCCTCTAAACTAGATCTTTATACCCTTGACAGCCACTCATTTGGTGCCATTTACCCCAGGAAGGTGCCATGACTTTGGACCCTTTTTAGCAGAGGCAATCTCCAAAGGAAGACTGGAAGGAGGTTTATTGCCAGGGGTACTATCAGTAGCTGGGGCATTCAGTACCTTATTTCTAAAGTGGATCAGCAGGGGTTCTGGATGATACAGAAAAGGAGTCTCACAAACTGCTAATTCTTCAGGCAATTATTTTCTGAGGCAGATAATAAGATGAAAAACATTTCTTTTTGTTTCTTCTTATTAGCAAATAAACACCATGAACATCAAAGTGATGGGAGTGCCCCAAAAAGATTCTAGACTGTGGGGAGTCTAATGTACAAATCTACCTTTCCTGTGCTAATTGCTTTTCTCAGTTAAGATGGCCCTTTATACAGGACTGCGTTAAAATGCTGTCAAGGCAAGTTGAAGAAGTATATTCATGCAATACATTTGATTGGGAATCTTCCCTAAGAGGAGTTGCTCCAAGGACCCTCTGCATGTCAACATTTTATAATGACATTAGGAGGTAAAACTGTAAGTGGAGAAACATAGCAAGCAGCCAGCAGAATTATATCTGTGTCCTTCATCCTCGATGACTTGTGGTAATCACAGTGCATGCTGGGTGTCTGCAAAGATGAATGTGTGGCCACCAGTCCTTTCCACTCCATGCACACGTGAAGATTGCCCTTTGATTTGTGGCTATGGCCATCATTTGCAAAGCTTGTCACTGTTTGCAACATATCGTTAGCCCAAAGCTTTGTTGAAGAAGAGCTGTCCCATTCCAATCACTCTACACCAGATGGACATGTCAACTAAATTAATAATACGGGACTACTTATTCTACCGGGAAACACTGGCCCCAGCTTACTCTGTTTCTTGACTTCTGTTTGGCTTCCTTAGCCTCCTTTGGGTGTCAGATAAAATGATTATATAAAGCATCCTGATTTATTGAAGGATTGGCAAAATAAAATGGTGGAGCTGGGCATTGGAGGTGAGCAGAGGAGTCAGAAAAAAATAGATTGTAGAGGACAACAGACTTAGAAAGTAAGATAAGGATGTGGTGGGAGATGATGGTGCCATATTAATTTTTCTGTTTTCTTCTTCTCACCATATATTGGTTTCTTTCACATAGTAGCTAGCAGTCTTTTTACAAGTCATTTAAAATTGTGTCATAGTATTAAGAGAAGCCTAAGAGAGGGGAAGTCAAGTTGGTATTTAATAGACTGATCTTCTCTTAAATTCAATTTTATTAGCATGAGTTCATTTACTATGGACGTCTTGCCATGATTGCACCGTATGAACAGGGACCCAGAAAATCCTGGAATTATTTTTTGGAGGGCAGGCCTCTTGTAGTACAGGCTTTCCTGCTAGATGAAAGTGTTCTAGGAACACATCAGCATCAGTATATCAGCTAGTGTTGTTGTGAGAGGCTGCATTCTGCTTCAGTGAATTTTTGGGAGGAGATTCAACACGTTTGCCCATTGCATGATGGGTGATGTACATGAAAAATCTACTCATACTGCTCTGAGTGTTCAGCAATTTTTGACCAAAAACAGAATGACCCCATGCCCCACCCTTCCTATGCACCTGATCTTTTTTTTGTTTCCCCGGATGAAAAAAGTCCTCAAAGGGAAATGTTTTGTTGATATGGAAGAGGTAAAACAAAAAACAGCAGAAGCACTAAAGGCATCAAAACTGACTAATTCAAATACTATTTTGAGCAGTGGAAAAAGTGTCTCAATAGGTGTATTACATCAAACAGAGAGTACTTTTTAAATTATTTTTATTTTTTATTTTTATTTTTTGAGTTGGAGTCTCACTCTGTCACTCGGACTGGAGTGCAGTGGCTGCTCCCAGCCACTGCAGCCTCGACCTGCTGGGCTTCGGTGATCCTTCTGCCTCAGCCTTCCGAGTAGCTGGAAATACAGGTGCGCGCTACCACGCCTGGCTAATTTTTTTGATTTACTGTAGAGATGAGGTCTCACCAAGTTGCCCAGGCAGGTCTCAAACCTGCGGGCTCAGAATCCACTCACCTCAGCCTCCCAAAGCGTGGGATTACAGGCTGAGTCACCGAGCCCAGCTGAGAGTACTTTTAAGGTGACTAAAGTTTATACATGTAATAATAGATACACAATTTTTAATAAATAAATTCCAGGGTTTTTTTGGGAGGTCACTCCTTGTGTATGAACCTTGCATGCATTCAAGAACTTTCTTAGATAAGATCTGTCACAGAATATGTAGACTTACTTTGTTGCAATTGAGATTCCTTCCATGCCTGGATGTCTTTTTTTTTTTTTTTGAAGTCAGAGTCTCACTCTGTTGCCCAGGTTGGAGTGCAGTGGCACGCTCACAATCACTCCAGCATCGACCTGCTGGGTTCAGGTGATCCTTCCATCTTAGCCTTCCAAGTAGCCAGAACTACAGGCACGCGCTACCACACCCAGCTAATTTTTTGGTATTTTGTAGAGACAATGTCTCGCCAAGTTGCCCAGGCTGGTCTTGAACCGCTGGGCTCAAGCAATCCTCTAGCCTCGGCTTTTCAAGGTTCTGGGATTATAGACTTGAGCCACCGTGCCCAGCCTGCCTGGACTTCTTAAGGTATATTTGAAAGGTTTTTTACTTGCTATAACCACTTGGGTTGTAGAAGCTCATGTGATAATATTTCTTATCGGAAAATCCTCAGAATTCCCTTTAACTGTAAGTACAAGAAAAACAAATGAATATATTTTTTAAAGTGACTCAATCTAGGTGATTTGCTTGACCACTGACCCTACTTTCCTGTTGTGGTTCTCTGGAGGCTCCTGACAAGTCTTGGACTGGTCTTAGTCCTTTTAGGCTGCTATATCAAAATACTTAAACTGGGTGGCTTATAAGCAACAGACCTGGAGGCTAAGAAATTTCGGATGAAGGTATCAGTAGAATTGGTGTCTGGTGAGGGCTCATTCATGGGTCATAGATAGCACCTTCCTGCTATGTCCTCATGTGGTGGAAGGGGCAAGGTGAGGGAACTAATATCATTCATGAGCACTCCACCCTCATGGTCTAATCACCTTCCTAGAGGCCTCATCTCCTGATACTGTCACCTTCCTAGAGGCCTCATCTCCTGATACTCCTGATCTTAACATATGAATTTGGGGGGTACACAAACATTTAGACCATAACACCACTTCATCTTATAACATAAAGACAAGGTCACCTGTACCTAAAGAGTGGTACTTATGTTGTAGGAAGTGGCCAGGAACAGATACTGACCAGGGTTTGAAATGGACATACACGATAGAATCATCCTATCCTGATTTAATTCCCTTTTTCCTACCTAGCCATCCTGGGTGCCCCACTCTCCCTACTTTTCAGAATTCCATGGTTCCATGAGGCTCCTCTTCAATGGTATGCTTAAGTCCAGAGAAGCGAATTATGGTAGGCACCATTTCACCCTTAACAGGAAGAATCACTCCCAACAACCAAGCACCCACTACTTCATTCTGGATAGCCTGTGGAAAATGTGAAAAGTTCAAGCCACAAGAAGCAAACATCTCTGGCAGAGTTGAGGGCTGGCAGCTCTCGTTGCCGAATCAGGATTTTTGGACACCAGCTGGATGTTTCCCAGCCTGTATTCTTTTTGATAGTGGGTGCCCAAAAAACACTCAGCAATTTCTCAGCTGTACAACAATATGTTCCTGAACTAAGAAATCACTATATAATTTTGTTTAAAAGCCCAGGTCTCTTGTAACTGTACTTTAAAGCTCTCGTCAGGGGATAAAAAGGAACTGCCCCCTGGAGAAAGACACAATTTTGTTAGCCTGGGTTGTTATAAAATGAAGATGAACCATGGGATAGAAGATAGGGGGGCACAGAGCAGGAAAAGAGATACCATTACCCAGGAGGAAATCAGGGAAAATGGACTGAGAGAGAAAGACGGGACTGAGGGGTGTTCATTTTGTGGTTTCAGATTTTTCTAGCTTTAAGGTAAAGATAAAATGCAGGGCTTGACATCTCTGAACAGCAGGTGAAACACAGCTTAAAATGGGAGAAATTTAAAATGGTTTCTCCCTGGAAAGGAAGGAAACATCAGAATGTGCTCAGAATTGACAGAGGGGTGTGTGTGATACACAAGTCAGAACGAGATCTGTGGTGTTGTGTAGGCAGAGAAAGAATACTCTTCTAAATGCTGCTCTAAAATAAAGCCTAATCATATAGGAGCTTGAATAACAGTAATTTTAACTTGTAGCTTAGGTATACTGTTTGGACCTTACTCAAACTTGATTATTATCAGAACAGCAGTTAGAGAGCAAACTAAATGTGCTATTAATTTAATATTATGTGGCTCACACTGTAATCTCAGCACTTTGGAAGACCAAAGTGGGAGGATCACTTGAACCCAGGATTTCAAGACCAACCTAGGCAACATAGCGAGGCCCCATCTCTTAAAAAAAAGTCAAAGAAATAAATACCAGTTATATGTTTACATAATATAAATGGATTCAATCTTGTACTCCAAGTGCTTCTCCCTGATATCTGTACCTGAGCACCATCTAGCTTCTGGGCCAATGAGTCTACACTGCCTCCTTAGATAGGTTTAAATATAAATTGGTGACATTTTGGATTATTCGCTCTGTAACTGACTAATACACTTCCACAATCAAGAAACTCAAAAGCCACAAGAAACAGAAAGTATCTGTGTATGTTTATATGCCTGTGTGAGCATGTATGTATGTGTTTGTACAACTCCTTTGACAGCAAAACCTGACCTGAACTGAAATGAGGCTGTTTTGAGTCTTTATTTCATATTGTGTGACTCTTCCTATGTTTTGCATCATCAATTATGGTAAGCTAGCCTGGGCTCTAGCAGTGGCCCCTAGTATTTCAGACAAGAAGAGTATAGACCTATGTTGATTTTCTGTAAAGTCTAGGAGATAACTTTAGGAAGAAAAGTATAACAAATGTCTATGATTCAAATATTTAAAACTATGTTATTGAAAATTTAAAGGGCACATATGATAAAGTAAATAGCAAACACAAACCTTGGTGCCCAATTGGTTCAAAATCTCCATTACCATCTTTGATTTGATTTTTTCTCTCTCTCTCTTTTTTTTTTTTTTTTACACTTTTACTATTCTAGGATGACTCCTCCATGTTCTTCCAGTTTGGCCCATCAATTGAACAGCAAGCTTCTGTAATGCTCAACATCATGGAAGAATATGACTGGTACATCTTTTCTATTGTGACTACCTATTTTCCTGGCTACCAGGACTTTGTGAACAAGATCCGCAGCACCATCGAGAATAGCTTCGTGGGCTGGGAACTGGAGGAAGTCCTCCTGCTGGACATGTCCCTGGATGATGGAGATTCCAAGATCCAGAATCAGCTCAAGAAACTCCAAAGCCCCATCATTCTTCTTTACTGTACTAAGGAAGAAGCCACCTACATCTTTGAAGTGGCTAACTCAGTAGGGCTGACCGGCTATGGCTACACATGGATTGTGCCCAGTCTGGTGGCAGGGGATACTGACACAGTGCCCTCAGAGTTCCCTACTGGGCTTATCTCTGTGTCATACGATGAGTGGGACTATGGCCTCCCTGCCAGAGTGAGAGATGGAATTGCCATAATCACCACTGCTGCTTCCGACATGCTATCCGAGCACAGCTTCATCCCTGAGCCCAAAAGCAGTTGTTACAACACCCATGAGAAGAGAATCTACCAGTCCAATATGCTAAATAGGTGAGTGTGGATGGTGGAGCTCAGGGGAGTGGTTTGAAGACTGGGGCTGAAGGTTCAAAAACAGTGGGAAAAGCAGTTCAAGATGGGAGCAGGTTGGCGGTGGGGATGGTGGTTGGTCATGATGGGGGGAGTGTTTTGGATCCCAACCTTGATGTGTTGTGTTCTCGTTCTAAGAAATACAAAACAACTCTCACTTATTGAACACTTACTATGTGCTAAATGTTACTCTCAGTGTTTTGCATGTTTGACTTGCTTTGATTCTCAAATCAACTCTGTTTGGTTTTAAAAATTGTTCCCATTTTACAATACAAGGGAATGGACTTGTAGGTATAAATTGTCCAAAATCATGCTGCAAGTGGGTGGTCAGTTTGGAGTTGAGCCCAAGCCTCACTGATCCCTAAGTATTACTTGATCACTAGGAAAGAGGCAGTAGACGTAGAAATAAGGGGGAAACCAGCCAACTTACCTTTGGAATATTGCTATGTTACAGAGAGAATGAAGAATGGGTTATGGATCTGTAGGCATACGAAGGGCATTCTTCCCTTAAAGAAATAAGCTTTTTATCTCCTCTGCTTCTTTCTGCCTTTAAGAGTGAGGATGCTGCCACAGCGGCAGCTTTTATGGTTGCTCTTAGTCTGTTTGTTTAGCAAGACCTCACCTTGTGTAACCCAGCCATGGCTGCAGTCCATTCTCCTAGAGGTATTAAATAACTATGTGGGGTAGAAGATTCTATGTAACCAGAGATAATCATTATGGAAGTAATTAGTGAACATCCTTCTAGACCTCTCTATACATGCATACCTATACAGATATAAATCTACAGTTCTACATATATGGAAATATATCTATATTTGCTGTTCCATAACCTGACTTATTTCACTCGGCAGTGTTTTGGATACCCATTTTAAATTCATTTTGAATTATATTGAACATCCAGAAAAGTATTCAGAAAATCTTAATGCATATTCAAGTACCCATGATTCAGCTTAAGAATTAAAATATTAGAAAGTGTACTTTGGGAATGTTAAAATACATTTAGTGGAGGTTGAGTGGGTAACTTCTGGAAGGGAGTTGGACTGCAGTCTGTAGACTAAGCTCCTAGGGTTGAAATTCAAACCAGCTTTAAGATAGCTGTATTTGTGATCCAGTCCTAACATTCTCCCACCTTCAACTCTCTGCTCTTTCCATCATCTCTAGCTATGACTCCTTGTTTGGTAGATTGTCTTGATTTTCCTTCTGCTTCTCTGGTAGTTCATCTTGGGCCCCTTAGCACACTACTGTTTCTTTATGCATTCCTTGAATATAGGTGCCTCTCAGGCTCTGTCCTAGATATTCTTCTCACCCATTGCACAGGATACAGTGAGTGTCTGTATATTCTCCAACTTGACACCTCTGGCCAGAACCTTTCCCATGGGCCCCAGGTTTGTATTTTTAACTGTGACTAGATACGTTCCTTTGGATGCCACAACCCTTAGAACTCACGGAATGCAAAGCTGAACTGCTGTCTTCCCTCCCAGTACCCTCCTACCTTCTAGCCAAGTCTGCACTGGAATGTATCTGTAAAAGATACATTCTTTTACCAAGTTGCCTAAGTTAAAAATGTCCAGGATATCCTTGATTCCATGTCCCTGACCCCTCCTAGTCAATCCCACTGTTTTTCCTGGATTTTAGTCCTCCTAATATGTCTGTTTTCATTTCTCCAACTGTGTCCTAGGCCATCTCTTCTTACCTGCACTACTGCAGCGCCTCTTACTTGATGCTGGTTCTCCTAGTGCTGCGTATTTTCCATCTACATTGCTGCCGGAGTGATCCAAAGTGAAATGTGACTTCATCACTCTCCTGTTGAATACCTTTCAGTGGCTCTTCGTTGTTCCTATAATAAGGTCCAATTTTTTAAATATAGTTTATAATGTCTTCCACAGCATGGGTCCCGCCTGACTTACCAAAATTGTCTTGTGCTGTTCTCTGCCTTTTACATTACCTTCCTGCAACACTGAACTTTACTTCTTCGAAGACACCATGTTCTCTCTCATATCCAGCGCTTTCCTCTCCCTGCCTTGAACAAACTCTTCAGCCTACTCCTCCCTCCAAGCACACCTGCTGATGCTCCATGACCTGCTTTGTGCTCTCCAATCCTCAGGTTTCAGTCTTGGCATCACTTCCGCTGGGAAGTCTTTCCCGAGTCTCAGACTAACATCACTGCATTACATGCCTTCACTACATCTTGTGCTTTTCCGATAGTCACTCTTCAGACTGTGGTAATGACATGCTGAATTATCTTCCTTTCCTATGAGCTCTGAGAGCATAGTGAACTTCCCATTGCACTCATTTCTCTGTCCCCATTCCCTGCACAGCGTGTGGCACAGGGATGTGAATGGTTGTCACTCTTGAAGACTCTACATACACCTCCTTCGGAGAAGCTTTTCTATTCTGCTTCTCCTACAAGATGATCAAGATTCCCTTGAAAAATGTATTGTTGACTCAGTCCTGTAGATTTGGTTTTTTTCTTTCACTGTTTTTTGTGTTAAATTTAAATCTTATCCAGATTATTTTCCCAAATGTTTGCTAATTAAAACCAAAACTAACAATGAAGGAATATTGAGACTAACATATCTGTCCAACAACACAAAGAAACCAAGCAAATATTAACTTCAAGTTATATGGTTCAGGAATACCTGCTTTTAACTTAAAACATCCTCTGGGTAAACAGTGATTCTGCAGATATTATTTCCGGCTTGGCTTATGTTACATTACAATGTAAATGCTATCTCTGAAGCCTGCTTTCTAACCATGTGTCTCTGAGACCACGATTGGTTTTAATCTTTGTTGACATCTCTCTGAAGCCTGAGACACTCTCCTGTGGCCACACAGGAAGATACCTCTCCTAAATCCTCCAATCTCCTTCCTTAAGAGGTTATTTTCAAGATGGCCACATAGGCTCACTTCCATCTTCTCAAGTGTAGCAGTCCTAAAGGGATCAAGGATTGCACGGTGCAGATTCTTCATTAATTCCTCAGACATCAAGGTAGAGCAGAGAGATTGAGAGTCCAGCTTCACTTGACTCCCCAAGTGTACTTCAGACCTACCTACCTACTTCTCCACTAAGAGACTTCCTCTGTGAACTCTCTCTCCTCCTCCCATTCCCTGACGGGTCTTGGGGTCTATGTTTACTTGCCCACTGGATATATTCTCTTGGATGTCTCTCCTGACCATATACCTGCATCCTTCACTCATCTTCATTGTCCTTTTCTTTTTCTCCTCCCAAATGTATACAGCAGCTTCAGGTTCTTGACTCTGGTCCCTGCCTTCCTTGAGAATATTTTAATGTGTTTTTTTCTGTCAAGATTCAGAAAGGATTGGGGTCAACTGATGGGGATTGTAAAGAGTTAGTCCTGAGAGTCTGAGGTGTTACCACCAGGCACTCTCAGAAACAGTAGTGGAGGGCAACCCCATCAGGCCCCCTCCCACTGTGGGAGCTTTGTTTTTCTGTCCTCTCAATAAATCCTACTTTCTAAAAACAAAAACAAAAACAAAAAACCCAGTAGTGAAATTCAATTAGGCATATTCCGACAAGCTCCTCCTGTTTATCCTGGTCTGAAATCAGACTCTTCTCTCCTCTCCCCTCCTTCAGACCTCTGGTCTCACTAGGGTCACTCTTTTAAATAACAAACCAAGCAGCCACACCATTTAGCCACAGCAGGAAATCTTTGCAGATAAAATTGCTGCAAATGGCTGTTTTTTTTTTTTTTATGAAGATGACTTTTTCTTTGGCCTGCTGCTCACTTCTCAGCAAGTGTCAGGGAGGAAGGGTTCTTGGGAGACTTCTGGGAGCAATGAGACCCCAGGTTAACATCGGGGAGGTAGAGTTAGGAAAGTAACTTCATTAAGAAACTGAAAACTCAGTAGTATTAACTGGCCTCGTTCTTCCCTGAGAAGCATTGTAGAGGGAGTGAAGCTCTCATGTATACCTGCCCAGATTGTAACTTTCTTTCTGAGGCAGGCTAGCTAGTACAGGTTAGGTATAGATAGATACATTTCTTGTAGGTAGGTTTTAGAAAGTTTCCAGAAACCCTGTCAGCAGGCTGAATGGCCCTGCAGGGTGGAATGTGAATTTAGTGCAGACAGAGTCAGGCTTCTCTTACCCATGTCAGCCTTGACATGTCTCTCTATCGTTCCTCTCTTCTTTCTCTAATAAACTTTGCTTTAAAACTTAACAAAAAAAAAAAAAAATAGAAAAAGAAAAGATTATGCTGGGTGGGGAGCAGCGCAAAACTCATGGATTCTTTGGCTCAGCCCTAAGACAAATTTTAAAGTAGCCAGTAAAATTTTAAAGCAAAATTTATTAGAGAAAAAAAGGGGAAAGACAGAGAGACATGCCAGAGCGGGCATGAGCTAGAGAAATTGCACTTTTTGCTTTTTACAATAGGCCTGATATACCTTCACAATTATCAATATGCTAAGGAGTGTGGAGCCCAGGTAGCCATCCAGAAGAGACTGACATCTCTTTGCCTCTGATGGGTGGAGGGGTGGTCTTATTATCATTTTTGTGATCTTTTGATTCCCAGGTCAGGTACCAACTTGATGGAGTTTTTCTTTGGTGAGGTGAGGGGATGGGGTGCATTTGAGTCCACACTGAATTTACATTCCAGCCTGCAGGGCCATTCAGCCTGCAGATGAAATATCTGAATGCTTTCTAACATCTGCCTAC
Organism: Carlito syrichta; assembly: GCF_000164805.1. Taxonomy (NCBI): domain Eukaryota; kingdom Metazoa; phylum Chordata; class Mammalia; order Primates; family Tarsiidae; genus Carlito; species Carlito syrichta. The sequence continues at coordinate 339,262 of NW_007247695.1, read as the reverse complement.
AAAAAATTCATCTTTCTATGCCTAATCTGTACTATCTTCTCTACCTCATTTCCATGTGGGGGGAGTTTATAAGTCTAGATTTAGGGAACGAAGAGAGGTTATAGGATGTCCCTGAATCCCAAAGAGAGAAGCATATTTGAAGTGATTCACTTGCTAGTTACCAAAGGAAAATTTTGTTTTTTAATGACATAAGGCTTCTCAGAGATGGTCCTTCAAATGCACTATTTCAGTTCACTATCAAATGAACATTATTTATCAGGTGTTAATCCAAATTCCTCACTGATGACTTCTTAACTCCTTGAAGCTTGACTTACAGAATTGGTGATTATTTCAATAGGCCTGGGTTGTCTAGAGAAGAGAGCTTACCAGGAACGCAAGAGAAATAATAGTTAATTTGAATTTCAGATAAATGATGAATAATTTTTTTAGTGTAGGTCCATATTGCATGGGGCATAATTATACCAAAATGATATTTATTATTTACCTGAAATTCGAATTTCATAGAGCTCTTGTATTCTTATTTGCTAAATCTGACAACCCTACTTTGTACACTAGTAAAAATTAATTTTCTATGGGAACTTAGTAACATTTATTTTTGCCTTATTAGTAAATATAGTACAATGCTCTAAACTATAGCCCAAGACATGCTGAGAGAGTTTTATTCCAACTGGGAACTTTATTCAATTGAAAGAGCTGGAGAATTTCTTATGCCATATATTTTCTAAGGGAACGATTTTCTTAGTTACCGAGAAAAGTCTGAAAACATTTGGTTCCGGATGATCTGAAAATGTTTAGAAAGTGATTAGGTCCATTATCCAAACCCATTTTTATCCCCCTAAGCTAATGAGGAATTGTTAGCTGTTAGTAGGCACATATCTATACTTTTCATTGATCGCTTCACCAAGGAGCAGCTAGTGGTCATTTTTCTTCTCCATGTGATGTCTGTCACTTTGATGATCTGTTTCTGTCACTCACGTGATGGTACACTTGCCACGCACGTACCTCTGCACTCTCTTTCTGTCCCGAGAACTCAGTGCTTCTTCTCTTCATGCAGAGCTACTTTTGGAACTTGTAGAAAGAGCAGATGCTATTTAAGAAAGATAGATCTTAATATAGCAAACCTCTTATGAATCTTGCCTAATTATTTTTCTCCCAGTGTCCTCAGTTTTTCTACTCAACATTTGTTTCCTCCTCCCCCAGATTCTTCCTTCCCAGTGAAAATTGCCATCTCAGAAGGGCTGGATCCCCCTGGCCCAGCCTTTGAAAGGTGGGGAATAGTAGCTTTGAATAATTGATGTGAAGAAAGGTGCTTTGTGAGGTTCTTAATGAAAAAGCTGTGATGAACGTGGTCTTCCTACAACCTTGAGGCAGATTCCCCATTTTTGGAACCGTTGTGTGAGCTGGATTGTTCCCGTGGGATGCCCACTTGACTCTCTTGGCCTGGAAAGTGCTGAGAGGTTAAGAAATAAATGAGGAATTGAGTCAATTAATTTTTAGATATTATGGGCAAGGGCTGTTTGGTCATTACCATTCCTTAGTTGTTATTAAATGTTCATTGAGTGCCAAATATGGGCAGATTTATGATAAAGGAAATATGTATTATAGGTTCATTTAATTTAATTTACATGCAAACCAGTCAAAAAGTCACATGAATTCATAGTTATAAGTGAGATAGCTAGCATAGTGACTCTTTATCTTGTTACAGAAATGCACCGGAATCTAAGGAAAGCTACTTTTTTTTTTTGAGTTGGAGTCTCACTCTGTCACCCAGACTGGAGTGCAGTGGCTGCTTCCAGCCACTGCAGCCTCGACCTGCTGGGCTCCAGCGATCCTTCCATATCAGTCTTCCAAGTAGCTGGAACTACAGGAGCGAGCTACCACACCCAGCTAATTTTTGACTTATTGTAGAGATGAAGTCTCGCCAAGTTGCCCAGGCGGGTCTCGAACCTGTGGGCTTGGCAATCCACTCACCTCAGCCTCCCAAAGTGCTGGGATTACAGGCTGAGTCACCGAACCTGGCTGAAAGCTACATTTTCATATAAAATATTTAGTAAATTGAGACACACTTGTATATAGACAGAGAGAGAGGCTTTATCTGCTCAGTGGTGTAGAAGAACATATAAATTGGGGAAAATGACTGAAGAACCTAATAACTATCTTAAAACATGCAGCCATGCTTATTGTAATTCAAACACAACAGAGCAGGCTTTAGCTGTTTATGAAACAATCACTGAATGTGAGGATTATTCAAACTTTTGTTTTCCTCTAGTCTTGCCCACTACTCATATAAGATACATAGATAGTCATTTCAGTAAGTGATCTTTGCCCCTTTCTTTTAAACTCAAACTTACGAAAGGCATTCTTAAATATTTAGCGCCGAGACCCCTACACAATTCTCTTTAATCACCATTTAATTCTGTGGCTGACCAGTAAAATTTAAAATTACCTGTGACATATGTGAATTTTTTTGCTTCTTACTTCTCTTCTTTGTTTCTACTCCTCTACTTTTTCCTTCCTCTTTTGTCTTCCCCTTTTCCTTCCTCTTCCTTTAAGAAACTAGTTATGATTTGGAAGAGAGGGCAGGGGACCAAGAGGGAGAGTGAGTAGGGAAAGAGTGACATTTCACTGAGGACAATTGGGAGGTGGGGGTGGAGAAAGACATCCCTGCTGGGAAAGAGGATATAGGTGGAGCATTGTCAGTGGGAAGTAAGAAGATGGTCTCAAAGAGGAAAGAAGCAGAACAAGAGAAGGGGAATGGCTCTTGGTGGAGAAAGCAGACAAACCTCATTCTGAAAACAGATCTGCCTCAGAAAGGACGTGGGCTGGTGACAACGGCACGGGTTAAAAAAGAGGGTCATAGGTATATATTTAAATCAGCCCCAGTTGTCAGGCAGGCTGTGAAAGTTATTAACTCCAACGGTAGTTGCCTTTCTGAGTACCTACTGCATGCCCAGCTTTGTGCCGTTACTTAATCTGGTCCTTGCAAAAATCTTGATGCAAACATCCTCAAGACATTCCCTGATCACCCTGCTTAAAAGGTTGACTTGTATTCCCCTCCCTCCTAAGCACTCTCTGTCCCTTTCTCCTTTTTTATTTTATTCCGTGGCACTTGTCTGACATGCTGTATATATTAAATTTTAAAATATTTTGTTGCCTTTCTCTTTCCCATCTGCATTCAAGTCCCATGAGAGCAAGGTTTTTTTTAACTTTTTATTTCCAGCACTGTGCTCAATAAGTAGGCATTTAATAAATATTTATTGGATGAAAAGGAATGAGTGAGAAGACAGGAATCATTATTCTTATTTTATATGTTTTTAAGGAACCCAAGGCCCAGGGACCCCCAGCTCAGGCTGTGACCAGGGTCTGGCCTGGATCTGCCTCGAGGACCTGGATTTCAGTCCCTCACTGTGCAGCACATTAAGAAAACTTAAAGGAAGCTCAGCTTCCCTTAGAACCAGAGTGTTAGAACCACAAGAGTCTTTAGGGTTCATCTATTCCAAGTCTTTCAGTGCATGACTTTTTCATGAATAGATGGTAGAATGGATTTTGTAAACGTGAGGACACAAGCTCAGAGTGTTCACTCCTCTGGTAGGGGCCAGGCAGGCACAAAACCCAGGTATCCTAATGACAGGAACAGAGCCTTACACTGGAACACACTAACCCTTAACTGCTCAACTGCATCCTTAGAAGGGCCGACCGGCAGCCAGGACTTCGCTGTTAACCTTTGCCCGGCTATGGCAACGTCCCCACGACTATTGCTCCTTCAGTTCTTACCCAGACAAGGGTGCAAATTCACAGTTAATGGGAATTGAAACTGGTATTATTTAGGAATCGAGTGGGAGTCATTTCTCCATCTGCTCTCTCTTCCCACCAGAGGATAAAGGCTGGCTGGGCGGGGGTAAGGATGGGGCGAGTTGCCAGAAAGCTGGAGTGCTGTCATTTCTGGTTACAGACAGGGGCTGGAAAGCCTGTGTGAGGGCTGAACCACAGCTGGCCAAGGTCAGCTTACCTCACATGAGCTTCCTGAGAGCAGAGATGGCAGTGTGGCTTTTGCATCTACATACAATCTTGCATATTTTGAATAGATGATGGTTTGAGTCTTTCTCCTTGTTTCCTCTCTGATGACTAGTGCTGTCAGGGATGCATAGGTGGTTGTGTCCTGAAAAACAATTCTCCAGGACCTGATGTTGCCAAAGCGGGGCTTTCAGGATGGTTGCTGAGGGATTTGAAGCAGTGCTGCAGATAGGGCTCAGGAGATGCCAAGAAAGGCATGGGGCAGGAGTTAGGAAGAGAACCTTCCCTCAGCTTTCAGAATTTTTTTAGTGACGCATCCTCTTCCAGGAGGGCTTGGTGGGGTTAGCTTGCCCGGACTGGCACCGGTCCCCAAGCTAGGCCGGCTGGTCACACATGAAGGAACTGCTGCTGACAGATTAGAACTCCCTGCTGCTGAAATCTGTTCCCTCTTGTCCAGCTTCCAGCAGCAGCAGCCTACACTCTCTCTTGCGGCTCAGGCTTCTCCTTCCTCATTCACTGCTGCTCTACACCGTGCTCTCCTTCTTCCTTTATTCTTTTCCATCTCCTTTTCTGTAGGGTGTTTTGCTCATTGATCTTTTGCCTTTAGCCAGCTTTCATTTAAAGCCTTTCTTGTCCTCAGCTTTCTATGTTCATAAATGACCATCTGTGGGATTCTTGCAAGTATACATGCATTTGTGTGTACTCATATCATACATCCCCACAGCGTCTACTTATGTATGGATATTTACATATCTCACGTGAAGTTGAGCATTATTAAGATAACTGGATAAAACACATTTACATGTTACATTTCCCTAATTCATCCAGCCCCTGAGACTGTTTAGGGAATTACATAAGAAGGGTTGAGTATGAAATAGAAGTTGGGAGGAGTTCTTAAAAAATAGCTTGCCTGGAATTAGTCCTGATGAATATCAAAAAGGTGTTTCCTTCCAATCTGATTCTATTTTTTAAAGTTTTGATGGTTGTAAGGATGGTTGCTAAATAACACTAGCACGTTTACTGTTTAGGCAAAGGGGGTATACTTAGTAGTCAAGTGGTTCTATAATTTTTTGATGCGTCTAAAGAAAAGTTGATCCCTAACAAAGCAACCGAAATAGCATGGAAGCCACCCCCTGACAATATCATATTCACTTTAACAATTCCCAAAAGAGATATAGATGGTATCCAGATGGAAATATGTGTTGAAATACATTTAGTGTTGGACAGAAAACCTGATGATCAAAACCTTTAAGTTGTTCATTATTGTGGCTAATAATGATGATAATAGAGGTGAGCATTTTCATACAGATAATCTTTATGTATATTATCTCACTAGATCATTACAACAAACCTGTGAGGGCTTCTTTTATTCACTGCGTGGATTGACTGTGGACATCAATGGAGAAATCGCACACACTTGCCTCCCTTTCATTTTCCCAGTGGCATTTTCAGACACTCCCACCCACTTTTGTTTTTTCCTGCTTGAACAGAAATCTGCCAGGAACAGCACAATAGAATGTTGTTATATTATAGCTCATTATTATACAGATTTTAATAATGTGTCAAGTTTCTCTCATTACTGACTATGAAGAGAAAAAGATTTGTGATTGTGTGTGTGTGTGTGTATGTGTGTGTGTGTGTGTGTGTGTTAAAGAGACTATGACTTAAAATGGTGAGTGATTCCACAGGTAATGCAGGGTCACTGTCCTCACTCCCATCACGTTTTCACATGGAAACTTAGCTCTTTTGCCCAAAGGAGAGGGCACATATTCAACAACTTGATGTATCTAGTACATAACCAACACTCATGAGGAATGCAGAAAAGGATCTGGAGCTAAAATCCCTGACATGAGATTTTCACCCTAGAATGAGTATGGTCTCACATGGTCTCATTTTCCCAAATTTTACATACTCCCAAGTAAGGTTAAATTAGCTATGGTGTAGAGTCCTAGTAACCCATTTTAAACAAGAAACATAAGCTTATTTAGGTGGTCAGTCTTTCTAGAGTTGGTTTGATATCTTTTTGGTCGTCAAGACCCGGATTCCTGCTAGCTTTCTACTCTTTTTGTTCACTCTGGGCTTCATCCCCTGCCTGAAGACAGCCATTCGAACTCCAGTTTCAAGCACGAAGTTGAAGTTAGAAAGGAAAAAGGCAAGTCCTTTCTCTTTTAAGAAAATTACCCGGAAGTCCCACACTTTGCTTATAGTCCACTGCTTGGGAATCAGTTAAGGGCCACAACTAGCAGCAAGGAAAACTAGGAAATTTTTTTTAGTTTTTAACTTGGACAGCAATATGCCCAGCTAAAAATCAAAGTTTTTTAAACTAGAGAAAGGGCTATATCTTTGATAGACAGCTAGTAGTCTTTGAGCTACTTGCTTATCTGATTTCCTAGATAACACCAGGTTAGAATTCACAGACATGAGTAGGCAGGATGAGAGCATTAATGAATAACAGACAGAATGGAAAAGTGTGGAAGATATTAGAAAAACTCAACAGAAGACTTTGAAAAGCCCAGTTGTCTAAGACACTTTGGGAAAAACTGTCATATACTCCCCAAAAGGCATATACCCCTCCCCAAAGGATCCCTGCATAGCAAAATAGCATAGTGATTGCTAAGTTATCAATAAGAGTTTAAATTATACTGATTATCCTTGGTTTAAAAAGTCAGAGAGCTCTATAATACCTCTGTGAAATTTTCAATTAAGATGCTTCCTATAATCAAGAAAAAGCTATACTAAGCTTCAACCATTTAGAAAATTTACTTTAAAAAGATTGTTGAGTGAATACTATGTGCCAAGTGCTTTATACAGTGTCATTTAATCTTAAAAGTACTGCACAGGAATGTTCTTACCTTCATTTTTCAAATAAAGAATCTGAGATCCAGTGAGATTAAGTCACTTGCCTAATTTCAAAACCCAAATTTTTATGAATTCCAGGTGCAGTTTGTCCCATGCTGTCCAGCCTTCTGAGGACGGTCTGTCTCCTTTGCTAAAGAGGCTGAGTCAATTAGGCATGACTCTGATGTATATGAACATATCATTAACGTGCAGGACAGAGTGGTTTTTATAATAAAGGGCTTCTTTTCTTGGATTCTCTGCTGGATTCTTGCCCTAAAAACTAGACCATGATACATCCAGAATCCTCCTCAGAGCAGCATCCAGTACACACGTGGTCAGGATGTCCCACATCAAATCTATTCATTTCACTCTCCATCCTGAAGTGTGTCCGTCTCTATTTACTGGCCTAACTCCGACCTTGCCGATACCTTCCTTTTCAGTGATTATTTTTTTCTTATCCTATTCATGCATATTCCAAAGTCCTTTACCAAACAACTTGTAGTTTTTCCTACCTGAAAATCCTTGGAACTCAAGTAGGTGCAGACTTGGTGTTCTAAAACCTGACAATACTCAGGGAGGTTACAGGCACATTGAAAATACTGTCAAGAGCCGGGCTCGGTGGCTCAGCCTGTAATCCCACGCCTTTGGGAGGCTGAGGTAAGTGGATTGCCTGAGCCCGCGGGTTCGAGACCCGCCTGGGCAGCGAGACCTCATCTCTACAATAAATTAAAAAAAAAATCAGCCGGGCGTGGTAGCGCAGGCCTGTAATTCCGGCTACTTGGAAGGCTGAGGGGGAAGGATCGACGGAACCCAGCAGGTCGAGGCTGCGGTGGCCGGGAGCTGCCACAGCACTCCAGTCTGGGCGACAGAGTGAGACTCCAACTCAAAAAAAAAAAAAAAAAAAAGAAAAGAAAATACTGTCAGGGACATGTAATAAAACAAAATAAGACCTTGACCTCTGCCGTGATTCACAAATGTCCTACAGGGCCACTGTTCACTTTTGACAGGTCAGATAAGTTTGGGTTTGTTTAAGGCGTATACTCAGCCAGAGATTGGAGAAAAGTAAAAAAAAAAAAATGCTAAATGGGAATGAAAGAAATGGGGCATATGGGGGCCCCTTTTATGGCCTCACAAAATTACATTTACTCAGTTCACTGAGTGACGTTCAACATAGGCATTTGGATTCTATATTCTGCACTGACCCTGTGTTAGATATTGAGATAACACATCATACACAGCATCCATTTGATTGAATGGAGCGTCCACAGAAGAATTCTTTAAATTTGCCATTTGGACTTGTTTTCTTGAAACGCAAAGTGAATGACCTAAGAGGCTAACAGAATGAGCTTATGGGACATATGTTGGCTAAAACCAGCAACAATTGAACAACAACAAAAAAAGAATTTCCTGTACCTCTGACACAAGGCCATGAAGGATCCCTTCTGATAGAGACCAAGATAGTGGAGTTAAGGAGGAGAACACAACCATTCCAATATAGCTGATTCTAGTTTAATTCTTTGACCTCATCATCACAGATTATTGGCCATCTGCAATCTTAAACTTCTTGAAAGAGTATTCCTTTGAAATATATCAGAATCCCCTCTCTGCCATTGCATACACCCTCAATTTGTGTGCTCACTCACCAACAAGTTTAAAAATAGGAACCATGGTGTTGCCATGACTCCCTGTGCTACTCAGCAGCCTTCCTTTCCCTTTGATGTAATTTCATTTCAGAACACGATTCTGCGAGAATCTGGCTCAGAGCGGCCTCTAGCGACTCAATCCTTAGGGAAGTGCTTCTTTCCCTGAACATTCAGCCCAGTTCCAGAATTAACCACCTTTGCCAAGTTGAACACTAGTGCATTCCGAACCATTCTCCACGTGAAAAGCCTTTTGCAAAATCTGTCTTAATCATCAGCCAAAAGTATCACACTGGTTGGTGCCTACTGTGTGCCCAGATCTCTGGGGAACAGCCCAGGTGTTCATTACCTGACTGGCCAGAAGAGACTTGCATCTTCCAAACATCTGGAGAAGAGAGCAGTGACAGGGATGCTGAGTGGTAGTGGTAGTGATGGCCAATGAAGTAATCCAATAAAATAGGTTTGTTAGGATCATCAGACATTAACATTTTTCTTTTTTCAGGTACAAGTCTTCTGAAATTTATCACCTGATACTGATTCGACAGCCTCGGGGAAGTGTTGATGTGCCAGTTTCACCTGGTGCTATCTTCCCATGTTTTCAGTTCTCTGTGGTTTGAGTCCTTTGTGCCAGGGCTTCTCGGTCTTGACTACATGTTAGAATTTCAGGAATTATATGCAGATCCCAAGACCTCACCCAGCAAAATTTCTAATCTAGTTGAACTGGAAAGGGGTAAGAACCTGGGAACTGATGTTTAGTAAAAGTGCACAGGTTGATTCTTAAGGACAGCCAGGGGTTTTGAATCATTTTTCTCAACTTTACTGTCATTTTCTTGGCCCCAATAACCAAAATAGGGTCAAAGGTAATGATAGTATTCACAGAAATTTGAACTTGGTGCTCATGAAAGAATTCCTTCATTTGATTCTCTCCACCTCAGTTAGTGCTATGAAATTCACAATCTGGAAAGGGTACAGGATGTGAACATTTCATCAGTGGTAATCCTCTTGCAGGTGTCCATGGTTTCCTAATTGGGTTTCTGCTCCTATTGCTGATGTCCCATGAGTCTATTTTGTGCGAAGAGATGAGTTTCCATCAGCAAAACTGGTAACATGAGCCTCAAAACAAATTTGACTTTAAATGGCATTTCAACTCCCCTGTCCATAGATTATAGACCCAAAAGAAACAGAACTTTAAAGTTTCAAATTGGATGTGTCTGCTGGCCATGATGAGAAATTGATGCTTTGCTAAATTTTGGAGTGCACAAGTGGTCTTAAAATGAAAGTTATTAGCACTAGAAAATGATATTCTTTGTATTACCACACTGTTATTATGTTTAATAGAATTGCTGTCTGAAGTGCTGCAGAATAAAAGGAAAAAGAGTGTTTAGGATGAGAAAGACACAGGGTGAGGGGAAGTTAAGAAAAGAAATGGGGGGGCTGTCTTTATCTTACAGTTTTTCCCCTGGAGGCTGGGCGGATCCTCCTGTAGGAGGACCAGTTGAGTTACGCTCTGGCAGGGGTTTGTAGGTGGATTCATAATATGTGGACTTTTTTTGTGGTTCTGACTGGGCCCGATCTTGGCAACATCTGCTGTGGACAAGCAAGGCCAAGGTATAGCTTTGGAACTGTATTAAAGAAAGACAATTTTTCAGGGTAATGCCATCCATCTGATTAAAGACATAGGAAATTTTATGTTTTTCCAAAGAAATAAGAAGAAGAGAAAGACATGCTGCATTATTATTGCTAAAGCTCTTTGTTACTGTAGAAAAGAACCATGGCAGAACTTCCAGGCACACTTACTACACAGGTGGTTATTAGGTCATTTTAATCACTGGTTTCAACCTCTGTCTTCCACTTGTGCAGCCGTCTCTCAAACATTTATCAAAAAGATGCCTGGCCAAACAGAGATCATTTTGTATCATGTCCTTAAGGCCATCATATTTGTGTTTTGTGGAATGAGCAAGAAGAAATGCATCAAGAATGCTTGTTGTTCTTCAGACTTCAGAATTCACATCTATGCTATTATTTGAGTATTCTGGAGTCTCTTTCTCATAAGTATAACGTCAAAAGAGAACTGATAACAATTAAGAAGCACTTGTTAATGGTGACAGAATGCGCATCCCTCTTTTGGGCTCAACAAAGCATTTATTATATGGCATGTTCTAATACTGAGCTGGACTTCTTGAGGTTTAACTAAAAATATCTTACATAGGCAGTCAGGTCCTTATTTTTCATATGACCAGTGACTGCTGCAGTAAGTAGGTTGTGTGTTTAACTGTTTGTAAGGATATAGAGGTTTTTTGAATTTCATGACAGGAACACACAAAGCAATATTGAGTTCTGCATTTGAGGTTAAGGATGGCTGAAAGGGTGCAGCCACTACACTGCATCCTCAAACAATTCAGGACTTGTGAATTTTAGTGGCCAAAAGCCTGTGGCCATTATTAATGTTCCTTGCACTTTACTGGGTTTCCTTTCCCTTGCAATCATTGTTTCCATCTTGCCTGAAGTAATGTCAACCTCATTTCATCCTGGCTATTTGGTGTTGTCTTAAGAACCAAGCAGGGAGGAGGAGAAGCACACCAGCTAATCTGCCCAGAGCACCTCACCGCATTGGCTGCCATACTTACATGTGGAATCAAAGGGGTGACCTAGAAATGCCATATGCTATCCTGGAGGAGAAGAGGGTACATCTAAAAGTTGAGTGGTCATGTAGTATTTCTTTTTTCCCCTTTTCTATGGGAGATCATAGTTCATGTGTCTCTGTGATAAGAAAACTAAGAAATATTTCTTTTTCTATTTCTATTAAAAAGGTAAAATTGAGAAGTGGGAAAAGAAAGCAAGTACAGCATTAGATTCAGCCTTGGAAATCTTCTGGGTCCCATGTAAAGGACACACATGCTATGTCTGTCAGCCCTGGCAGTGATACATGCTTCAGATGAGGTTCATCCCCCCGCCACCACACACACACAAAACAACATCACAAAATATCCTTTGTCTTCTATTTCTTCTAAGCCCTGGGAAAGGATCCTACTTCTCCATACTTGGTAGTACCAGCTGTCAAATCAGTCATTCTGGTTATTAATAAGCAGCAGGAAAATATGTCTGTAAAAAAGGAATTGACAGAAGACATAAAGGAATGGAACATATCTGAGGAGAAGGAGACATTTTGGAAATAAATAAGATTAGGGCATGATTTGTAGTGCCTAGGTGCTGAGCCCCTGTACCAGAGCCACTGGTCCAGGCTGCACTGCATTGGCCCATTTGGATACAATTAAGATTCTGCTGTAGGAGAAGCAACAGCGTGACAGGAGCGCTGCCTGCCTTCACACAGCAGCATTATGCCATGATAAAATGAAAACTCTGCTTTTATTCATTTAATTCAGGGGTTAGGTGGTTGTCTCCTTGCAGGGTTGTATGCTCAAAATTCCTCAAATATATTCATATTTCCTTTACAGAGAAATAAGACTCAGGGTCTGATCAGATATTAATTCCAAAAGCATGATAAAGCCCCCAACAAGCGTCGTCCAGAAAGCTGATGCCTAGCTGGTGCATAGGATGATCAAAAAGCCATCGCCTTGACATTTGTACTCTTTTAGATGGAGACACTGTCATTGAAGACCTCAAAGTGGCTAAAGCAGTCTTTCTCAAATCAAGTTGGGGATGAGAAAGAAGTTGTAACCCATGCTTTATTGGATCAAATAAGATTTCAGTGTGCTGCAAATAATGAAGAATTGGATATCTAGAGCAGAAATCTAATTTTCCCACAAATCTCTCATGGTTTCTTTTATTCACTGGATGTGGTCCACATTTCTTAGCAAGTTAGAAAATACTCTGGAATATCTGGGTCTAACTATCATAATTGGACTTATCTTATTTAACAGCCCTCTTTTCCAACTCCAAGCCTTACCCCGACATACATACACTGCTTGTGATCTCGCAAAATCAAAAAACATGACTTATCATTCCCGAAATATGGCAATCTTTTACCAGTCCGTGCATTTGCATAGGCTGATCTCTCTGATACTCTTTTAATCCCCCGGAAGGACATGGGTGTCCTTTAAGATCTAACTCAATCGTCTTCTCTACAAAGCTTTCTCTGAAAATTCTAGACAGAATTAGTCATTCTTCTTTTTTGTGCTCCCATAGCTTCTTGTTCATACCCCTGTTATAGCACTTGGATATGAAAATATTTCAAATTAAAAATATATCTGGGAATTTCTAAGGCTTGGTATGTTACATTCATTTTAGTAGCATCCTGGGATTCATTGCACAGTAGACACAGACTTTTTTTTAGTGAATGAAGATGTGAATGAATCAATAAAGAAAAGTGAGGTGCTTTGGAGTAAAAACCTGATTACTCCTTCTAAAGATTAAATATGCTATCCTTCATGTGTGACAATGACTTTTTGGATTCATTGGCAGAAAAAAATGTAGGCTTTGAACCAGTTTTCAGCATTTGCTTTGTGTGCACAGAGTGTCCTGTGGTCTTAGGCTTTATAGTCAGTGACGTACACTTGGAAGAGATTCCTCACTGCCCTTCATTCCTTTTATATATGCAGCCAGTCATTCTCCCATAATTCTTATGCATAGTCCCTAAGTTAAGTCATTCTTTCTCACCACTTTTATAGTCTCTACCCTCATTAGCTTGTGTCTGTATTTCTATAATAAGCTGCTGTTTCTCCTATCTTTAATATCACAAAAATTATTTTACTCACTATCAAATTTATATTTTTCAAGTATCATTAAGATAATTTTACTCATGTGATTAAGCACCTATGGGGGCTCCTTTTTGCAGATTGAAACTTAGCGTAGTAGTCATCTTTCCTAGATATCATCAACCTGATCTCAAATTACTTCCCAAAAGGGACTCTTTTCTAGGCACATCTCATTTTTACCATCCAGACCAGGTGGTACAGTGGAAAGAGGCAGGAGAGCATGGTTCTATTCCCAAATTTGTTACTAATTAGCTGTATTATCTTTTTACCTTTTCAGACTTTTTTTTTCATCTGTATAATAATGTCTTAGGAGAGATACTTACTTGGCAAAAAAGAATTTGGAAGAGGCGAGCTCTATGTTCCTTCTGATTCTAAAGTTTTTAAAAATATTTTTTATTATATGGAGGATTAGCTTCTATGTTCCGTTCCAATCCTATGATCAACAAAGAGAATTGAATAGGTTTGAATCCAGAACCTTGGCCTCATTTATATCACACTATTATAAAGCAACTGATGACGTATCAGAAGAGAAATGAAGATTAAAAGCCTCTGTGTAAGCCTGCATCTTGCATGGATATATACAACACCAGGAGCAATCCTTTTTTAGGTTAGTTTTAGTTTTTCATTTAGCCAAGCTTTTGATTCACTTGATAAAGAAAAATAAATAGGCCAGATTTGATTTTCTTTGATTGAAAAGATTTATTTTATATTCTCCCTGCCTCGGTGAATGCTAACCTGCAGTTATTCACAGTCTAGTTACCCAGTGCTGGGCTGTCTGGGTCCTTGATTCTGCTTTCCCTTCTCAAGCCTTTTTGGTAGATCTTTTACTCTTTAAGAAATACCTCCTGAAGATGAACAGGGTAAAGGTCAGGAAATGAACCTCAAACCATTTTAGGTCAACTTCATTCATGTGACAGGATTCTACAATGGACTTGTTCTGGGTACCCATATTTGGATTTTCATGGTTTACCTCTACAAACCTTGTCCTCCACTACTTTTCTCCATCTCAGGGGAATGGCATGCTAGAAATTGTCTCCCTCACTCTCTTCATTTTTAATCCATTTTCTGATATTACTGGTTCTATAGCTAAGTAGATCTCAAATTTGTCCACTTTTTCCGTTTTCCCCACAGTGCTGGTTAAATGTTATATGTGCATGTTTTCCCCTGACTAGACTATTAGCTCCTTGTTGGCAGAGATATGTCAGTTTCATTCACCATTGCATTTTCATACTTAGTACTTTAATTGGCTCAGAGCAGGCACTCATTATATATTTGTTGAATGAGTTAATTAACTTAAGCTAATTGTGAGATTAAGCTTTGAATTATCTATGGACCTGATTTCTTCAGGGCTTTGGATTATCTATTTAAGACTTTGTTTTAGGTTCTATTCTTGGATCCTTTATAAAGGACATAAAAATATAAAGATATTTTCAACTAACAGTACAGCACCTGCTCCGTGCACAGAGCTGTACTCAGTGGGAAGGATAGCACAATATAAAAGATATAATCCAATTCACTTCTGAAGTTGGGTTCAAGAAGTAAAGCCTTCATATATTGAATAAAATCGAAAGACAGAATATGATTAAGTGCACAAATGCTATATGCTATAGTAGAGGGGTATTGTCTATGTAGGCTGAAATTATAGCTGTGAAACATCTTTGGAGGTAGTGGCACTTGACATAAACTTAGAAGGATGTAGAGCATGGAGGTTTGAGGTAAGGCAAGATTTCTCCTAGTGCAAATAATAGCATTAACAGAGATTTGCACTTGACACTTGGCACTGAATTTTCATGTGAAGGTCACATTGGAATCAACTTTACCTTAATGGAACTGTAGACAAGCAATGGGAAATAAGTGTGGAGTTTATAGTGGGACAGAGTTGTTCTTTTGAGGCAAACATGCCATTGTTGGAAAACTATCATAATGAAAGTTGACATCCAATTGTGTAACCTTGATCAAATCATTAATTTTCTCCAGATATCAGTTTTCTCATCCCCCCAAAATAGTGCAGTAATGAGCATGTATTAATAAAGAATTGGATTACATCAACTTTTAGCTATGATGTGCCATGATTTTGTAAAGAAATGGAAATAAATGCCATTAATGTATTTTTCTGCCTTAAAATCTTCACTTTTTGAAAGATTTTAAGTTATTGAATCCATGGCTTGGGCTAAATGAGTGTCACTATTAACCAATAGGTCATGGAGAACTCTGAAGGCTAGATTAATGTCATTTTACTTTATTCTGGAAGGCAATCATAGGAAAGGCTTGATGAAATGGTTATGATGAAATGGATATTTTAAGATTAATCTTGTTACTACTATAAGAGAGAATGGGGGAAGAGTGAACCAAGGTGGGGAGATAAATCAGGCCTCTTTTAAAATACTCCAAATGGGAAGTGACAAAATAATAATGATAATAATGTTGTGTATAGAGAAAATATGGAGATACAATGCTGGCTTTTAGATTTTTTTTTTTTTTTTTTGAGTTGGAGTCTCACTCGGTTGCCCAGGCTGGAATGCAGTAGCATGCTCATGGCCACCCCAGTGTCAACATGCTGGGCTCCAGTGATTCTACTGCTTCAGCCTTCCAAGTAACTGGAATTACAGGCGTGTGCTATCACGCCTGGCAAATTTTTTGATTTATTGTAGAGATGAGATCTCGCCAAGTTGCCAAGTCTGTTCTCGAACCTGTGGGCTCAGGCAATCCTCTCACCTCAGCCTCCCAAAGTTCTGGGATTACAGGCTTGAGTCATCGCACCTGGCCAGGCTTTTAGATTTTTAAGATTGCAGGGATGGTGTTGAGTCCATAGAAATTGAGAAGCTGAAGCAGGAAGCTGTTTTTCACAGAAGATGCATCAAATTCTTAGCTGAAAGCTGGACATGTTGGTGAGGATGTCTTGCCGTGTCTGCACCTATACAGTCTGAAACATGGAATAGCAGATTTGAAATTCAGCAGTGTGGAGTTGATGCAACTTCCAGTGGCCCAGTTGAAAAATAGATGCCTTCTTTCAGAAGAAGAGCATGTAGAGAAAAGTGTGATTTGGACTGAACCTTGACTATCTACTACAGTGGGAAGGCAGGAGGAGGCACTGTATTCAGCAAAGGTTTCAGGCCTGGTGGAGACAGGGAGAGACGGTTGTTATAGTCAGCTGTGTAGGGGCACATGTTACTGAAACTGAAATAAACAACTATGTTAATAAAGGAAAAGGGGTCAGTAGTGTCAAATGTGGTAGAGGGCAAACATTCGTAGGCCATGCATATCTTTTATTTCCTCTTTTGTGCAGTTAACTATCACTAATCAGAGTTTAGTTATTTGACTTTTTAAAAATATTCAGGTCAGTTGCCTAATATTTGAATATTTTATTATTTTTGAAATAGCATAGGGAAGAAATCAAGGGAAGAGAAGGATTCAAACCATTTCTCCCATTGGAAAAAAATTAGTGGTATGGAAAAAAATTAGTGAGGAAGGAGCTTAACATTAACTTTTGTCAAAATTGAGATTTGAGGCCCTTTACACATGATTAGAAGGAAGAAGAGTCTCTCAACATCATGGTCCTATACTTGTTAGCTGAGTGACCATGCAGTTTCTAATCTTTCTGAGCTTGCTTCCTCACCTGTAAAAGCATAAGTAACACTAAAGTATAGTTTTTGTGCCGGCTATATGAGAAATATGAGAAGTGCTTAGCAGAGTGCCTGATACAATGACAGTGCTAAGAAACAACAGTCATTTTGGTTATTATTATCTAGTTTGACTCATTTTATTGGACTGTCCCTGCTCATATTGACAATAATAACTGAGAATTGGATGGAAAATTTATTTAGAAAGTGTAGTCATTAAAGTTTGTCTTTCTTTTCCCTTTTTTTCCCCAAGACAGATGAATTTCTTTCATTGTAGTTTTGTAAGACATAAATCTGTATGAAATCTAGGCAATTACTTGTTTCCGAATTTTCCCTGCCATGGAACCCGGCTTGGGGAATAGCACACATTTATGAGGAACACTGAGGAAAGGACCTAGGGATGCCACATGATGTGAGGAAAGATATCTGAGTTTCTCAGTTTGAAGTGTTTTACTGATGTTGGAATGGGGAATCATCCTGAAGGAAAGAAAAAAAAAGGTGTATATTTCTCAGAGCAAAGATGCATGTGCTGACAATTTAGATTTTTGCCCAGAGATGCTGGCATTTTGTTTCTGGGGGCGGTTCTTATGTTTCCAACAGTGTTCCCACTGCATACCATGTTCTCTCCTCCTCGCCCTTCTCCTCCCACCCCCCTCCCCATATGGCTTCCTCTTTGTCTCGCCCACCCTACTCCTGGTTTCTTTCTGTCTCTCTCTCCTCTTGTAGTTATTTCTCTTCAGCAGCAAAATCAATCCTGTCACAGAATAGAGGATGACTTTCCTCAAATCCATTTCCATCTCTTCAGCTATTTCTTTTCTGGAGGTTCTTGAATGAGCAAGAGATGTGGGAAATCATCCTTTCCACGATATTCTCTTGCACTTCTCAGTTTCTTTTTCCTCAGGGGTGATTCATTGGGCACTATTCTCTCCATCCATCTTCCCCAAATGGATCTTCCTCCCTAATGGCTCTTCCTTCCATCTTGCTCCAAGACTGTCTCTCAATGAATAGGTTACTCCTAGCCCAAGAATTAGCTGGCCTTGGAAATCTTTACCATATAAAAGCTAGGACAGACAGAGTAACACAAAAATGGGAGGGACAAAAGAAAGACTCTAATAGGTTTGAACATGGCTAAAGATAACCTGAGCAGTTGGATGCGGCTGAGGGGAGTAACAGTGAATTATTTGGGAAAAAAACTATTGTGATAGTTAGCATGACACACAAGGACATGTCAACATTAGCCTCCTCCCACCCTAATCAAGGGAAGAATATTAGTTTATTATTAAAATGTTTTGGTTTCTTTATTTAAAGTACAGGATAGCTGGTGCTAAGAACAAAAACAGAAGAAAAAAAAATCTGCCTTAGACTTTGACTCTGACTTAACCTCTTA
Source organism: Carlito syrichta (assembly GCF_000164805.1). NCBI lineage: Eukaryota > Metazoa > Chordata > Mammalia > Primates > Tarsiidae > Carlito > Carlito syrichta. The sequence goes on along the minus strand of NW_007247695.1, from coordinate 321,048 downwards.
CTCAGCTGGAGACACAATGGCCTGAATGAGAATACCATTATATTATGTCTGTGATTTGTGTGAAAGATATTTGTGCATGTAGAGGGTTTTACTGTTGAGTGCTAAGGGAGGGAGGCTTGTCTTTTGAATGATTTAATGAAGAATAGAAAATAAGTGAATTTATTTGTGCAAAGAAAAATCCAGAGAGGGAATTAATGGGTAAGAAAGTGACTCTAAATTGGGTAGGTTATTTGGGCATTCTGTCCAGAGTCACACAAGTTTATAGGAGATTGTCAGTAATGCTGGCAATAGCAAATGGAATTCTGTCTGTCCATCCATCCATCTCATCTTTATGGAGTATGGGCTGTGTTCCTAGCTAGTGCTAGGTACTGTGGGAGATGTGCCTTATTTATGCTTGATCCCTGCCATTTAGTAATTTCAGTTTTTTCATCTGAAAAATGGAGATAATAACTTTACCTACCTTATAGGATTGTTCTAAGAATTAAATAAAATAAGCAAATAGGTATGTAACTTGAGTGAATGCTATATCATTATTTAAAATTTTTTTTTTTAATTGGCCCCTTCACCTCTAGGGTGTTTTATAAGTCTTTGAAACTTCATTATTACTGGAATTGGAGAAAAAGTGTAAAATTTACAAAGGAACTGGCTTAAAAGAATAATGCTGAAATGGCAAAGAGATGTGACAACTTCAGCAGGAAACCTGAGAAGGGCTATAGTATAATAAGAAATTAGCAATTTCATGGGTATAGGTGGAATTTTATGGGCAAAAATCTTAGTAGGGAAGCAGAGGGAGGTGATGTAATGCTCTGGACCTTCCAGAAACAAAGCCGAGTAACTAAAGACTGTCTGGTCTGGTGTAATTCCTGGGGGTGTCATTGTTAAATTCATTCTGTAGTTAACTCAGCAGGCTTGCTCTTCTGCCTATTCCCATTGCCTGTCCTGGTTTCTGGGCTTCCTCATCCTGGGAGTGTCAGACGTAGGGTTCAGTGAAGTTGGTACTTCCTCTCACAAAACTTTGGGCCCTTTTCCCTGGAAACTGCCCCATATATACACATCTGTTTGCCATTATTTGCTAAGCAGAGGGCAAATAAAAATATTATGGTTGTCTGCATTCCCATTCTGTGACGTTTCTCCATCAGATGGTGTAAACAAATTAATCCAAGTTATCAAGGAGGCAGAAGCCTAAAGAGATCTGTGTATCTGACCTGCTGGGTTTTCCATGTTCTTGATCAGTCCTGTGTCTTACTTATGCAATGGCCCGGTCTGTAACTCTTAGCTGCTTGTTTAGCTGAAGAATCAGTTGTTTAAAATAGGGAGCATAAGCCTTGGCTCCCCCATCTGTATGACTAGGAGGACACCTTGCAAATGCATTGTGATGCTTACATAAAATAAAATGTGTGAACTCATCAAATACAGCCCTGCCATTCTACTGCCTGACTCTTCCTCTTGCCTCTCACCTGCAGGTCCTCCTCCACCCCTCCCTTCCTTCTCCTTTCCTCTCATTCTTCCTTTCCTCCTTGTATTCAAAATGACACAATCTGGTGACTCATGCCTGATTTGCTCTTTGATTTCCCCAGAAGAAGA
>NW_007247695.1:312379-319444 GCF_000164805.1 Carlito syrichta | reverse complement strand
ACACGACACTGTTATCCTGAGGCTAGATAGTGACAATGGAGGAAAACAGCAGGCACTGGGAAGCGAGGAGCAGAGGCTTGCCCCAGGAAGAGTGGGTCCAGGAAGGGCTTTGGGAAGGCACAGAGCAAGAGTGTGCAACTGCTGCACTTGCACTATTGTTTCGGCTCAAGGAGTTGTTTGCTCTTCACTGCCATCTGAGTTGACTGATTCAGATAAAGGGGGAAGAAGAGAGGAGAAAATGATCATCTCTTGAGGACTCACTGTGTCCTAGCCCTGTAGTAGAAATATGTTGGGCAGTAATTTTGGGGGTGAGTGGTAGGGCCGGGAGCCGTCTCAGGATTCTTCAGTTTGCCTGTTGTTTCTTCTTCTCAGAAGCAGCCTGTCTTAGCCCTTGTGCGAGGAGTTCATATGGGAAATAATCTTAGGGAGCAGAAATTAGATAATAGGAGCACAAGACTGGGAAGGGGAAAAAGTCAGTGACAGGGACTTTATCGAGCCCTGTAGGTGACAGGTGCTTGATCCCAGCAGGACTTTCTAGGAGAGCCTTATGAAAGCCAATCAATTCTATCTCACACAATACTTCCATTCTAACATTCCCATCTCCCTAATCTTCTGACCCCCTGTGCAATGTTTTGCCAAAGTCATTCCATCATGTATCACCTTATTCACTAGGTCATCAACCCAGGGCATACATATATTGATACCAATTATCTTACCTGCCTCTATGAGTCTTTGTAAGGAGCTTGAATCTCAATTAATAAGAAAGTGCTCCCATGCCAATAAATCCTATATCCCAGTCTACCTCCAGTCTAACTCCCTTAGAGTCCACTCCTACATGTGTTCCCTGATTTCTGCGGACCTGGAATAGCCAGGTTTTCCATTGCAATTCCTTCATTATGTAAGCTATTTCCTTTCAGTTATTTGTTTTCTTCTAGGAACTGTATTTTCTGGCTGTAGTCATGCCATGACCTGACTGTAAATATTAGTCTGGAGGGACTGAAGGGAGACAGGGGTACATACTGAGGAGGACAGGAGTCAGATCCAGGGGCACTTGCCTCACACGTATTCTTTGCAATGTCTTTAAGTAAGAGCAGGTTACTTTCTTCTAGCAAGGAGGTTTATTTTTGCCTTCTAGGAGGTTTCAGGAAAATTCTCTCTCTGTCCTCATAGATGTCCCTATGCAGGTTTTAGGGTCCCATTGTCTTCTTTTCAGAATTTTCACAAAGGAGACATGCCAAGGTTGTGCATTTAGTTTCTTTGTCACTGTCACAGTTTGTTCCTGGGTCTGATTTTCAGCAGCCTTCCCTGAGTTGACCTTGTTTGACCTGACCCTTCCAGTTTATTTTTTCAAGACTTGCAAATATATCGACAAAGACAGTCCACTGGCCACATATTATTCAAATACCAGAGCCACTAGATGACTCAATACATCACCCTCTACCACCACCTCATCCATATCAGCCATAAATGAGAGTCTTAGTATTTGCAGAGCTAGTACATACCTGGTGTTACTATGGTCATGATCCCACTCACCACTTGCAGGGGATCTTCGTTGAACTCTACAATCCCATCTTGAAGGGCTGATTTCTACAGCCACACCTGATACCAATGATCTTACCTGTGTTCCCTGGAAGGTAGAGAGTAAGGCAACAGCTAATATGTAAGTCGTTCTGTGTGTGTGTGTGTGTGTAATACTAGGGAGCAGGAGTTAGGGACCAGTACAGTGAGATAGGGAAGGAGAGAACATTGATATAAAAATATACATCTTGTTGGTAGCACTGAGGGTAAGTAGTCAACCATCCTGCCAGAATACTCTAAGGGGTCTTAAGAAATTTGTGTCAGAACTGCATATTGAAAGACAAAAGGCACTCTCATGCATTCATGGGCTCCCCCACATGTATCTCTGGGTTACATAGGTGCACATGTCCAGTAGTTCCTTTGCTGTTGTCCGACACCCTGGTGGCAGAGAAGCCACAGCTGGACAGTATATGCATGAGATGAGGTGCTATATGAAGATGGTTGAAGGCTGAGCAGAAGTGGTTACCAGGTGCATCCCAGGAAGAGATGGTATGATAAGAGGATTTGAAGTGGTGCGCAGTGGTGCCTGAAGCACAGCCCCAGTTAAAAGAACTGCCACTTTCATACCGGTTTCAAGCAAATGAGCAACTCCATGATGATGAAGCCATGGATCTAAAATTGTCACGTGGTCCTTCCTAGCACTCCTGCTACGCGTCCTACTATGTTAATGTTCTCCCACTCCAAAATAACTTTGCACTCTTTCTTGTCACTCTGAACCTATTTCATCTCATCTCTTTCTCTAACCAACACTCTCTGCTGGTAAATCTACCTCATACTTCATTGAGAAAATGGAGTTATTCTGCCAGGAACTTTCTCATTTTCATACTAGCAAGTCTACTAGCCTACCTGCATCAGTGCTAATGATTCTGCCTTCACACCAGGTTCTCTGGATAAAGAATCCTGCTTCTATTGGAAACTAATTCTTACAAATAGCAAAGTTCTTGAGAACGCAAGAGATCTTGTATTCAGCTCTTCTGAACTCTTATATTTTGATTATCAACTTTTTCCTTTTCAAGAACTATTTCTCCCTCTCCACTACACTCTTTCTAGCAGCCACAGATATGTTCTAGTACCTCCTATGTTAAAAACAAAACAAACACAAAAATCCTTGACCACACATCTGCCTTTGCCGACCGCCTCATTTTTGTTCCCTTTAGTAGTAAAAGTTTTTGAAAGAGTTGTCTGTAATGGCTTTCTCTACTTCTTCACCTCTCTCGCTCTCCCCAATCCGTTCCATTTGGATTTTCATTCATACTGCATTAATAGAATGACTCTTGTGGCTCTTGCCAAAGTCAGCAGTGATCACTATGTTGCCAAATCCAATAATCAGCCCATTGTCATCTTACCCCCTCTGAAGCATTTGATGCGATTGACAGCTTCCTCATTGTAATACTTTTTTTCTTGGTTTTCATAAAGCCACACTCTTATGATTTTTCTCCCATCTTATTGGCCAGTTTATTTCAATCTTCTTTGCTAGCTCCATCTGTTCTCTCCACTTCTACATGATGGTTGCTCAATGGGCTTTGCATTGGGCTCCTTATTTATTTAATTTTTATACATTGTCTAGGCAAGTTCATCTCGTTCATGGTGTTATCTATCCTTTATATACAATGATTCTCAAATCTGCATCTCTAATTCAGACTCCTCTGCTGGACACTACACTAGTCCAGACTATTTAGATACCTTCTAGATATTCCCACACAGTGTCTGCTGGCCACCTAAAATGTAGCATGATCAAAATAATAGCTTTTCTCCCTTTTTCAAATTGCTCCTTTTTAGTCTTCCCCACTCTGTAAATGACAAACCAAACTCACCATGTTGCTCAGGTTTTCCTTAAGTTACCTCTTTTTCTCACTCCTATATACAAAACATAAGCCAGTGCTATTGAGCATGTCTTTTCATTATATCATCTACTCTCCTTTCCACCCATCACCCTAATCCAAGGTACCAGCATCCTTCTCTAGGACTCCTAAAAGTCTCCTAGTTGCTCTCTCCACACAGAAACCAAAAATAATTTAATTTTAAAGGAAGTCAGATGATATCACTTCAAAATCTTCCAATGGCCTCTTGTCACACTTAGCATAAGATCTTGGAATAAGATTCCCTGCCTTACTTTTCTATTACCCTCTTTCCTTGGCTGTGGCGTTTTAGATGAAAGGCTTCCTTTTTTTCTCCTCAAATGTGCCAAGCTTCTTCCTGCCTCAGGATTCTTGAATGCTCTGTCCACACTTCCTGGCATGTTCTTCATATAACCAGCTCACTCTTCCATTTAAATCTCAGTTTAACTATTGTTTGCTCAGAATAGCCTTTCCTGCTTACCTAATACTAAGTAGCTGCTTGGTCACTACCTACTAAATGGCTTAGATTAATTCTGTGAATACCTGGTACCGTGAGTTAATATTTGTATATTGTCTCAATTTTGTGGTTATGTTTATTATTTATCTCTCCCTTTAGACTTGAATGTCATGATTTCAATGTCTGTGTCTATTTTGCTCATATCAGTTTCTGAAGGCCTCATTCCAGTATATAGTAGGCAATAGATTTAGATTTTAAAGGAACAAGTCAGTAAACATTATGCATTTACTGTGCAAAGGCAGCTTCAAGACAATCCCTTGAGTCTTTCTCCTTACGACAGATTTCTGCCTCCTATTTCCACCTAAGGCTCTTCCTATGTGGAAATTCTGAAAGTCCCTTCTATGAATCAGGTGCTTGTTCAGTACTTTACTAAACTTCAGGGAAGAGCGATGATAGAATTGCCATAAGATTGAGGCTTTTTTTAGCCTTTTAGATATCTGCTGATAGAACGAAGCCAATCAGAGACTTTAGTTCAGATTTTTCCAATAGACTGGACTTTGCTTTCTGACAACAGTGTGAACCTTAGCTTAATGCACTGTTGGTGAACAGTCACAAGGACATATATCTGCCACTGAATTAAATGCTTTTCTGAAAAAACCTTTAAGATGACTTTTGACCCTAGCCTGTTTTATTTCTCAAGTATGTTAGTGCGGTGGCTCTCCATTACAGTAAGTCCTATTTTCTGTTATAGACAGTCTGACACAGAACTAGAAAGGGCATGCCATTTTTCTATTGGAGATGTAAGAAAAGAAAGACTGCTTGGTTGAATATGCCAGAGCTGAGAAGCCAGACACCCAGTGACAGATGCCAGGCCACAGGTGCCTGGGAAATGACACAAGTCAGGGGATTATCCACATGAGAAGCTTATTTTTTAATTAGACAAAAACAGGCTGACTCAACATTATCTATGTCTCCATTAATCCAGGGGGCTGAGATTCAGATTCGTCTTTTGTCTTTGTCAGTGCTTCCCCATACTGTATGTACAACACACCATCTCTGAGGCCAGCTCTTTTCCAGACTCACACAGGAACTTGTGGTTTAGGTTAATTGTCTCTTCTATCTATTTAAAGATATACAAGGTAGTTGAACTGGGTGTCTTCCACAATTATGCAGTAGTGTTGTGATTAGCCAGTTTTGATACTTGCAGGCAAAGGCTCCAGAATCTTAATGGACAGGAGCACCAATTAATGACAATGATTGCTCTAGAAAATTGCCTTGCATTTCTCTGAAATAAAAAAAAAAAATTGCCTCTTGGTCCTATGGCCCTAAGACAGCGATATTTCAAAATGGACAAGTTAGCATAGGAATGGATTTCTAAAACAGATACAATGTAAGGATAAAAAAAGCAGCTGTGTAAATTTGTTATGTATTTTGGGCTTATCATAAATTTTATGCATAGAAAAGAGGCTATCAGTCAATGGACAAAAATGTTAACAAAGGGCAGGAGTGGTGGCTCAATCCTGTAATTCCAGAATTTTGAAAGACTGAGGTGAGAGGATTGCCTGAGTCCGTGGCTTCGAGACCAGCCTGGGCAAATTGGTAAGACCTTATCTCTACAATGGATCAAAAAATTAGCCAGACGTGGTAGCATGTGCCTGTAGTTCCAGTCACTTGGAAGACTGAGGCAGAAGGATCACCAGAGCCCAGTGGGTTGACGCTGGGGTGGCCGTGGGTGTGCCACTGCACTACAGCCTGGGCAACAGAGTGAGACTCTGACTCAAAAAAATATATGTATATTGACTTGGCTTTGCTAGAATCCCTACACATTGTACTGTGATGATCTCCTATTCAAGTTCCACTGTGTAGCTTCTTGTGGTGATGTGGTGGTAATTGATGTTACCACCATTTTGGTTATTAGGAAGGGTTTCTCTTGGTTGGAGTTTCACACCAAAACAAAAGTTTGTTAAAATTTAGTAAAGTCTTTAGACAGTTTTTTGGAAAAGGAAGTATATTCATGCTTTGGAATTTACAACCGAGTACAAGTGGTGATTTATGAATACCTATATGGTTAATATGATTGAGTGAAATGAGGAATAGTTTTACACTTGAGTGTTAATTCATCTGGGAAAAAGCCAACAAGAGTGAGTGACCAAAGGCACTGTGGTACATGTATTCATAGAGAGAATTGATTCAGAAAGCGAGTGGGTCAGTGTGATAGAGGGAGAGTGGCAGTGCTGGGCTGTATGTGGAAGTGACAGTCGACTGTGGGGGGTACTAGGTATAGGTCAGCTCTTGGCCCCTGGAAATGGAAGAGAGTGAGTGGTGATGGGCCAAAGTGAGTATGTGTAATTCCAGGGTAGGAAGGGTTGTAGAGGAGAATTCCTGTGAGAGTAGATGTGTGGGTTAGTGGAGGGTGGCCTCTGACCCACACTGTGAGTGGCTGAGACTCAGCACGTGGTTGAGCCAAGTAGGTGGATCAGAGTTTCTGTATATTTTAGCAGGGTAGTATGAATATGCAAGGGCATCTTTAGTCCTTATGTGTGTGACTGAAACGGAGAGAGGTGCTTATTTATGCAGCTCTTCTCTGTTATTTCCACTTATGACATGAAAGGAACCAGCGATTAAACCCTTTTTAAACTAAAATACCAAAGCCACATAACCAGTGATAGCCCATGGTGCATTAACTTTGTCATCTCTACTAAGCTCAACCTCATGTGACAGAGTTTGCCTACCAGGGATGTCACGTGATTGACTAGAGGGACTTCAGATCCTCTTTAGAAGCTTCTGTGCAAGACAGCATTATAGTTTCTCTTATTTACATTTTTATCATCTCCAGTCCCACAGGAGTTTCCTAGAGAAGCTTTTCAACATCATAAAATGCTGTAGGGCAAAGCAAGCAATTTACACTTGGGTATAAGCCAGCAACAACTCCAGCTTTTCCCCCTCACCCCACCCCTTTGTCTGTGGAACTGCCTCTGTCCAGGTCTTGGCTCTTTTTTTTCCCCTTGGTACTTTTTCCTCACTTGAAAGTGTGTGTGGACTTTCACAGCTGTGATTCTCTCCATAAACACTCTTAGTTAAGTTTGTTGAATGATCAACCTGACAGGCTTTGTCTCCTCACCCTAAAAGAGAAAAAAGGGGGAAGCATCACATCGTGTTTGGGGCATACAGGCAACTGAGGTGCTGTTCTTG
>NW_007247695.1:250523-312135 GCF_000164805.1 Carlito syrichta | reverse complement strand
AAAGAGAAAAATGAGAGAAAGTCCCCGAAGGAGCACCCTTCCTGGATGAGGGCTGCACCTCAGCATCTGCCCTCAAGCCCCTGTGTTCCCTCTGGGATCTGTTTTCCTTTGCTTCTTCTAAGGGTGGCCATAAGGGAAGCTGCCTCAGGAGACAAAGAGGAGAGACTGATGTGCAGGCAAAAGAATGAGTCCAGTTTTCATTTTAGATGCCCCCTCTCCCAGGCTGTGCCTCCACCCCCAGTTCCAGTGCTTTTGTATTTTTCACTTTTGATTTATGGCAATGAAGGCATAGGTGGTGTGGTCTCTGGGGGTGGTGGAGGCATAGGAAATCCTTAAAAATAAGATGGCCATCTGTTATGGTTTTGAAACAAGACATGGTTCTGTGGGTTCTCTCACTTCTACTGAGTTATCATTCAACAAATATTTACCAAATGCCTACTGGGTACAGATTATGTGCCAGGAGGCCTACTATACCAGCTACAGAGTTAGGCATATTCACAAAGATGGTCACATCTAGTTCATATTACTATATTGTCTGACAGTTCTTACCATACCATTTTACAGAGGAAGAAATTGAGGCGAATGGAGAGCAATTTGTTCAATCAAAGGTTGGTGATCGATATAGTTTCCAACCTTTGATTCCAAGGGGGACTGAGTTTGATTCTAGTGATCTTTTCATTACTCTGCATTACCTTGCTTTCATTTCAATTCAGAATTTTTTTACTACCCGGAATTGCCTGTTTTCTGAGCTGCAGTATATTTTAGAGTCAGCCAGACCTGGTTATGAGTTCCAAGTCTACTGGGAGCCATAACCATTTACTAGCTAGTTAACTTATATAAAAGCATCCATACCTCAGCTGTACCGGTTGTAAAAAGGAGATATTAATTTATAAATGTAAGAGTTCCTGTGATGATTGATTAAATATGTATACATATGCGCGCACGCATGTATAAAAATGCAAATATACTTATGACATAGGAACGGCTCGTGTCTTTTCCTTCATTCTCCCTTGTGATGAGAACTCACCCTTCTTATGTCTATAGTTGCACAAAATGTAGTAGTTTTCCATAGTTCTTGCATAAGTTCGAAGAACCAAGCCCTTGTATATTTCGTCACATTAGGGTCAGCACAGTATGCAGAGGTGATGATTGAGAAGAGCTTTCTCAGTCACAAAGACCCAAAATCATCGAACTAACAATACCATGTGCAGATAGGAAAGGAATAGACTGGTAGGGATGCTTGGCAGTTCAAACCCCTTCTATTTTGTGTTTTTCTGAAGAATATCATATGACAGTTGCTCCCAGAGGACATATTAATCATTCAACTGGGAATGCGAGAAAGGGGAATTTCCTTTTATTGAAAACACTTTTCCATCTTTCTTTTTTACTGTCATCTCATATCCCTGTCTTTTATCCTTCTTGAATATTTAGCGTCAATTTCATATTTTACCTGCTGTGGTCCACTATGACAATGAAAGGCATGGCCCATGCAGCCAGGGCCTTTCTCAAAGAGTAAAAGATTAAAAGTCAAAAAACCCTTGTATAAGTTCCCACTGTGAGATCGCTACGCAGTCTGAGAGCTTAGTGCTTTTCCACATCAGGTGCTTAGATTAGTACTGGCTCATAGCACAACCATTTATTTTGATATATTATTTAAGTCTCTCGTCCTCCGTGAAGTCTATTCTTGCTTCACCTCCCTACACTGTGCTCTCTTGTCTCTAAACTTGCACAGTATTTATTTCCTATTGCATCACCCAAATCCCAGTCCTGCATTTAATCAATGGACATTTATTAAGAGGCTGCTTTATACAGAGCTTTGTATTAAGTTTGCTGTAGCTATAGGGGTAAATTAGATATATACTTATCCTCAAATTTCAACCTAGTGGTGTTTTAGGTCACCAGCCTAGTTCATTGATACTAGTTGGAAGCTTTAAAAATTCCGCAGAGAGGATTTTGTGGCTGTTAGCTCAGTGATTTTGGACTCAGATCATTAGAGGCAGGGTAATGATTTGTAAAGGATATTGTGGGAGAAGTATGCAAATGTTGTAAGATGCATACCTCCATTACCACATTGCATAGGAATAAAATTCTTTTGCTTTCACAGAACAGGTCTTCTGATTAAAATTCTTTGGAAATTGACATGAAAACTGTAATGGCTGGAAGAGAACCTGCTTTTATGACATAATCATGACCAGTTTATTTTGTTTTATCATCAGGGGGTCATATTTCACAATATGCCTCTAGAGCTTACGTACAGTAATCTTAAATTGCTCATTTGAAAGATCAGAGTTCAGGTTCCCTGAGATCATTCTTTCAGAGAAGCCTCAGATTTCTTATGATATGATTTTTATCTGCATAATCAGTAGCCATTCTAAAAAGCAAAGAAATATAGTTCAAGAAGCCATTCACCCACTTACTCTTTCATGTATTTATTCATTTATATAATCATGCATTCATTCATTCAAAACATTTACTAAGTGCCAATTGCATATTACTTGTCTTAAGTGTTAGGAGCAAAGATAATTTTTAAACCTTCTGTGCAAGACTATTCCTGAAAAGCCTTATATTATTAAGAACTTCAGTAGTTGTTATTTTATTAACTTCTACCAGAAAGAAAAATATTTCTCAGTCTCATTGTGTAATAAGTTTAACTTGAATGTTGCTAGCCAGACTCCTGGAATTCACTTTCTGCCATGTCTACCCTATTCTAGACGTGAGTGTGACATGGAGGATCATAACTGGGGGGCTTCAGAAGAGTGAATATATACATAATAATTATTCCCAGAATAATTCACCCTGTGAGGTCATTTTTTGAAAAATTTGGCTTCTTCTTGTCAATGAATATCATTGTCTTCATTACTTCATCGTCGTAACTACCATAACCACCATCAACTATCAGTTTTTAGCACTCATAATACTCTAGCAATGCACCAGATACTATGAGCAGGAATCTTTTGTTGAAAGGATTGGACCACTGCCTTCAGTAGCTTGGCCCCTATTTGATCTTAATAATGTGGAAACAGTGCATAAAATATATCCCTTAGAGTTCTGAAATTTCTTGAGAAAGTTTATACTTTGGTGGATGGTGAGAAATTAGTTAATGGAGACTTTGCTCATTATTCGGGTGATAGATATCCTAAAAGACATGACTTGACCACTATGCAATCTATGCATGTGTCAAAATTGCACAGGTTCCTTCAATGTGTACAAATCTTTAAAAAAAATAGAATTCTATGCTTTGTGTTATAAAATATGTTCTCAGAATATTTGATCTTTCCAGTTTTTATCCTTTTTGAGATCAGTGGACGTCTACCTAACTTTCCAGAGTTTCCCCTTTGGGCTTGAGATTAAGAGGCAGTGTCAATATTATTCATCAGAGTTCAGAAACCACAGAATGCTTAGGACTCAGCAAGACTCTGTGGGACGGGGGCACTTTATAGAGGAGATATGACCTCCTTTTCAAAGAGCTTGCAGTCTAGGTCAGCTTTAAATCATAAGCATAGAAATACAATATTTCTTAGAATCCCCAAATCCCTAGGGAAGCTATTTCTCTTCAGTTTCTCTAAAGAAAGAACTGTTCTTTGTCTAAAAACCTCTTCCATATCAAGCCTCTGTCATGGACTATTTTTTCCCCACCATATCAGAGGAAGTGTCTTACTGAATAGATCTGCTTTCCTCCTGTTTGCTGAGACTTATTAAAAGAGCTGACTGCAAACAGATTTTTACTGCCTCAGTGTGGACTTACATCAGGTAGCACCCAATAAGACTTGACAAGCTGACATCTCCAATCCATCAACAGTGGTGGGTGGGGGAGGAAGGACAGGATGGAGAGAATCTTATTCCCGCCCACTTCCTGAGAGACAGACTTTGGTTGAGTGACATAGAGTCCATTTTTAGAAATCTATTTAATTTGGGGGTTAGAGTTTTAGGAATTTTGCTTTTGGAATATAGAGCTAGAAACAATACCCACCTTGCCAGTGTTAAACAGAAACTGAAAATTACACACCCTTAAGGTCATAAAGAAACAGTAGAATGAGTCCTTAGGAGGAAGAAAAAAAATTCTTACAAAACACTGGTGACAGGGCATCTTTAACATGCTGCATTGTTCTTCAGCCAGGCAGCCTAACAGCTCTATGTGATTGGTAATAATGGCAAGCTTTTGTTCAGAAGAAGGAAAGATCTTGTAAACCCAGATTTCCAAGCATGTTAACTCTATCATCCCAACTTTTGCCCCATCCTCTTCCTACTTTTCTTTAAGTATTGGTGACACTAATAAATAGTGGGGGAAAGCAAAAGATACAACCAGATTTGAGTTGTTACAATTTGAGTTGTTCACTTATAGATTTTTTTGTTTACACATGGAATAAAGTATTGATGCATATGACTTCTTGCTCTATTTTTTCTTTAAAATTTTTTTTTATTTTAAAGATGTTGGGTACAATTCAGGGTTAGGTATACAAATGTTCATTATGCAGGTACCCTTGTGGATGAGGTGTGCCCCCCTCCCTCTGGCAGATCCCTACTGCTGCCAATCTCCTCTACTCCCCTCCCTGGCAGTTTACCATTACTCCCAGTCCTTTTCTTACAGTATTATGATAATTGTTCGAGGTCCGCTTATGAGTGAGAACATGTGATACTCAGTTCTTTGTTTCTGTGATAGATAACTCAGTATTATAGACTCCATCCAAGTTGTTATGAAGTCCATAATTTTGTCCTTCTTTATGGCTGTGTAATATTCCATTGTGTATATGTACCACATTTTTAAAATCCAATCCTTTTTCAATGGGCAGCATGGTTGGTTCCATGTTTTTGCTATTGTGAACAATGCTGCAATAAACATACATGTGCAGGTATCATGTTTCATAGAATCATTTGAGTTCCTCCAGGTATATTCCCAGTAGGGGGATTGCAGGGTCCTATAAAAGGTCAAGTTTTAGATCTTTTAGGAATCACCAAACTGTTTTCCACAGAGATTGTACTAGTTTACACTCTCACCAACAGTGTAGAAGTGTTCCCTTTTAGCTGCATTATCTCCAGGATCTGTTATTTTTAGAGTTATTAATGATGACCATCCTGACTAGAGTTAGGTGGTATCTCAGTGTGGTTTTAATTTGCATTCTTTGATGACTAGTGAGGCTGAGTATTTTTTCATGTATCTGTTGGCTGCTTGTGTGTCTTCTTTTGAGAAGTGTCTTTTCATATCTTTTGCCCACTTTGTAATGGGGCTGTTTATTTTTTTTCTTTTTTGGCATGTTTAAGTTCCTTGTAGATCCTAGATGTTAGGCCTTTGTCAGACATACAGTTGGCTGATATTTTTTTTCCCAGTCTGTGGGCTGTCTCCCTCCTCTCTTGATGGTTTCTTTGGCTTTGCAGAAGCTTTTCAGTTTAATGAGGTCCCCTTGTCTATCTTATCTCTTTTGGCATGAGCACTTGGGGTTTTGATCAGGAATTGATTGCCAGTTCCAATTTCCATACAAATGTCTCCTGCATTTTCTAAGGTTCTTATAATTTGAGATTTTATGTTTAGGTTTTTGACCCATTTAGAGTTGGTTTTGCATATGGTGATAGGTAGGGGTATCGTTTTAATCTTCTGCATGTGGTCACCCAGTTTTCACAGTACCATTTACTGAATAGGTTCTCTTCTCCCCAGTGTTTGGTAGAAGATGAGTTAGTTGAGAAATTGAGATTTTGCTACTGGAATCTCTATCCTGTTCTATTGGTCTATATACCTGTTCTTATACCAATTCCAGGCTATTTTGATTATTGTAGCTTTATAACAAAGTTTAAAATCTGGGAGTGTGATATCTCCCACTTTGTTTTTGCTTTTTCGTTTGTATGTTTGTTTGCTGAGGATTGTTTTAGTTATTCATGGTTGTTTCTATTTCCATATGGATTCCTGTGTTGTTGTTTCCAGATCTGAGAAGAATGCTGCTGGTAATTTAATGGGTTGTGTTAAATCTGTAGATTGCCTTGGGTAGGATGGACATCTTAACAATGTTGATTCTTCCAGTCCATGATCATGGAATATTTTTCCATTTGTTTGTGTCATCTTTGATTTCTTTGAGCAGTGTTTTGTAGTTTTCATTGTAAAGGTCTTTTTCACATCTCTGGTTAGGAGGATGCCAAGGAATTTCATTTTTTTGTGTGGCTATTGTGAATGGGATTGTGCTTTTTATTTGGGTTTATGGTTGTTTATTGTTGGTGTATAGAAATGTGACTATCTTTTGCCCATTTATTATATACCATGAGACTTTTTCAAAGTACTTTATCAGTACAAGGTGTCTTTTGATGGATTCTCTTGAGTTTTCAAGGTATAGAATCATGTCATCTGCAAAGAGGGATAACTTGACTTCCTTTTTTCCTATTTGGATACACCTATCTCCTACTCTTGTCTGATTGCTCTAGCTAGGACTTCCAAAACTATGTTGAAACGGAGGAGTAGGGTGAGAGTGGGCATCCTTGTCCTGATTTTCAAGGAGAATGGTTCCAATTTCTGTCTGTTTAGCAGTATGCTGATTGTGGGTTTCTCGTAGATGGCTCTTACTATTTTGAGGTATATTCCAAACATCTATGCCTAGATGTTTGAGGGTTTTTATCAAGAAAGGGTGCTGAGTTTTCTGCATCTAATGATATAATCATGTGGGTTTTGTTTTTACATCTGTTGATGTATTTAATTACATTTATGGTCTTGCAAATGCTGAACCAGCCCTGTATCCCAGGGATGAAACCTACTTGGTCATCATGGTGGGTGATTTTTGAGATGTGTTGTTGGATTCAGCTTGCTAGAATCTTGTTGAGAATTTTAACATCTATGTTCATCAAGAGTATTGGCCTGTAGTTCTCTTCCTATTTTGAATCTTTACCTGGTTTGGGTATCAATGTGCTAGCTTCACAAAATTATTTGGGGAGAGCTCTATCTTACTCAATTGCCTGGACTACTTCCAATAGGATTGGTATCCGTTCCTCCTTGTATGTTTTGTAAAATTCTGCTGGAAAGCCATCTGGTCCAGGGCTTTTTTTGTAGGTAGTTTTCTTAGGACATACTCAATTTCCTGGATTATTATTGGTTTATTTAGGGTCTCGATTTCTTCTTGTTTTAACCCTAGGAGGTTGTGTGATGTCTGAAAGTCCTCCATTTCCATTAGGTTTTCAAGTTTTTGTCCATACAAGTGTACATAGTAGTCTCTGATAATCTTTTGTGTTTCTTCAGGGTCAGTTGTGACTTGAGCTTTTGCACTTATGATTGTGTTTATTTGGGCTTTTTCTCTTTTTTTCTTGGTCAGTCTAGCTAAGAGTCCATCGATCTTGTTTATCCTTTCACAGAACCAGTTTTTTGTTTCATTGATTTTTAGTATTATATTTGTGTCTTCTATGTCCTGAATTTGGACTTTTGTTTTGGTGATCTGGATTCTTCTGCTGAAGTTAGGGTTTTGATAGTCTTGCTTTTCCAGCTTCCTTAGGTGATTTGTTAGGCTGTTAACTTGTGATCTTTCCATTTTTTTCATATGTGTTCACAGAGATATGAATTCCCCTCTTAGTACTGTTTTCATGGCATCCTAGAGGTTTTGGTAAGATGTTTCTTCATTTTGCATTTGTTTCCAGGTATCTTTTAATCTCTGTTTTGATTTCCATGTTGACCCAAGAGATGTTTAGCATCATGCTATTTAGTGTCCATGTCTTTGTGGGTTTGGGGGAACTTTGTTGGTGTTGATATATATTTTTATTCCACTGTGGTCTGGGAAAGTACATGGCAGTATTTCAGTCTTATGGAATTTGTTTATGCTTGATTTATGGTCAAGGATGTGGTCAATTTTAGAGTACATTCCATGCGGTGATGAGTAGAATGTATATTCCATGGTTGTTGGGTGGAGTGTTCTGTTGGTATCAATTAAGTCCATTTGGTCAAGCGTCACGTTGAAGTTTCAGAGCTCCTTGTTTATTTTTTGTCTTGATGATTTGTCTAGGGTTGTGAGTGGGGTATTTAAGTCTTCAGCTATGGTAGTGTTAGAGTCAATACCTTTTTTAAATTTACCTAGAAGCAGCTTTATGAAAGTTGGTGCTCCTATGTTGGGTACATATATGTTTAGGATGGATTTTTCTTATTGATGGATTGAAGCTTTTATTATTATGTAGTGACCTTCCATATATTTTTAATTTTTGTTAGCTTAAAGGGTATTTTGTCTGTTGTTAAGATCATGACTCCTGCTCTCTTTTGTGTTCTATTCACCTGAAATTTTGTTTTCCATCTTCTTACTTTGAGTCTGTGAGTGTCCTTTCTGGTGAGATGAGTCTCTTGGAGATAATATATTGCTGCCTCATGATATTTTATCCATTTTGCCATTATATGTCTTTCCATTGGTGCATTTAGTCCATTCACATTCAGGTTAATTATTGAAATGTGAGAGTTTATCCCTGTCATGAGGTTCTTATAGAGTTTGTTGTTGCTGTTGCTGTTTATTTGCTTGTTGTCTTTCTATTGATTTGGGAGTTGATTCATGTGTGTTTTCAATCTTTTTCCTGCATTCTTGTGAAGGGCATTGTCGTTCCTTTTTTCCTTTCTTCTGTGTTTAATACTTTCTTTCTTTCTTTTTTTTGAGTTGGAGTCTCACTCTGTCACCCAGGCTGGAGTGCAGTGGCACACTCATGGCCACCCCAGCATCGACCTGTTGGACTCAGATGATAGCTCTGCTTCAGCCTTTCAAGTAATCGGAACTACAGGCATGTGCTACCACACCCTGCTAATTTTTTATTTATTGTAGATACAAGGTCTTGCCAAGTTGCTGGGCTGGTCTTGAACCCACAGGCTCAGGAAATTCACTTGCCTAAGTCTCCCAAAGTGCTGAAATTACAGGCTGAGCCACCAAGCCAGGCCTGTACTTTCTTAAGTGTTTCTTGTAGAGCTGGTCTGGAGGCAGCATAGACTCTTAGGGATTGAATGTCTGGGAAAGATTTTAATTCTCCATCACTGATGAAGCTTAGCTTAGCTGGGTAGGTAATTCTTAGTTGAAATTGTTTATCTTTGAGAACTTTGAAGATTGGGCTCCAAGCTCTCCTAGCCTGAAGTGTTTCTGTAAATAAGTCTGCTGTTATTCTAATTGATCTTCCCCTGTAGGTGTCTGAACCTTTCTCTCTTGCTGCTTTTAGGATTTTTTCTTTTATACCTACTTTGTGGAGGTGAATTACTATGTGTCTAGGAGTTGGTCTTCTCATTTGTTGTCTTGAAGAGGCTCTCTGAATCTCTTGTGTTTGAATGGTCATGTCACTGAGAGATGAGTGAAGTTTTCTTGGATAATTTCATGGAATGTTTGCTCTAGGGTGGTCTCTGTCACTCTATCTGCCTCAGGGATTCCAATTAATCTTAGGTTCAGCCTCTTGAAATAATCACTCATCTCTTGGAAGTTTTATTCTGTCTTTTTAAACTTCTTTTCTGTTTTTAACAGTTTGGGTTAGTTCTGTATTTTGGTCCTCATGCTCTGAGATTCTTTCTTCTGCTTGGTTAATTTTGTTTTCATGCTTATTAGTTTGTTATTTATTTCATTCACTGTATCTTTATTACTGTTATCTCAGTTATCAACTCCTTTGTTCTTTCCTCTTGTCTCTCCTCATTTATATTTATTATCTCTATTAATATCTTGATATCTGGGTTTGTGGCTTGAGGCCTATCATTCGGGGGCTCTTCATTGTTTGTTTTCCAAAGTCTGTATTCTCAGTTTTGAGATTTAATTGAGGGGGTAGCTGTGATTCAGAAACTATGCAGATCCCAGTATCTGCTGACAGGTATGTGGGACTCCTGGAACCCATTTCCTACTGCCTTACAATCTGTCCATGCAGTGAGGGTATAGGTTTGCTCCCTGAAAGCAAAATGAGGTAAGAAAAGGAAAGGAATGGAAAAAGGTAGAAGGAAGATGAGCAGAAGGTAGAGAAAGAGAAGAACAAGAGGGAAAATAGACAGATATACCCACTAACAAATGAAAAGAGATACAAAGACAGAAACGATTAAAATGAAAACAAAAACAAAAACATACAATCATACGAGCACACAAACCAACAAACCTTCCCCCCACATTTATGTTCTCTCCCTCAAAAGTACCCATATGCACACAGGAAGTCTTTAAAAAAACAGCATTAAAATAGCAGAAACCAAGTAAGTACAAAAACATAATCAAAATCAGAGAAAAAGAGAGAAGAGGAAAAAAACTAAAACAAATAAATAAAAAACAAAACAAAAAACAAGCAAACAAACAAGCAAAAACTCACTCTGAGGTCATTCCTGTAACTTCAACTTCCTTTCAGATCTGGTCTCCAGTCCCTCCCCTCTGCTCTCAGTGAAGGCTAATAGAGTTGCTCTCAGTAAGGGTCAGATGCTCCATGGACTACTGGGAGAGGAGGGTGCATCAGATCTGAACTCACCCAGCTTGCTGCCACTGCTATCAAGTCTACCACTCAGATCTGAGGTGTCTGTACCTGTTCCAGTGTGGGGGAGGGGCATCTCTCTCTCTGAGTTTGATGAGGAGATAACCTCTATGTCCCAGGTTGGAGGCTGGACAGGGCTGAGTGAGCAATGAAGGTCTCTGGCACATCCTTAGACAGAGAAAATTGTACCAGTCAGCATTTTCTCACTGGTGATGGGGCTCCTTTTCAGCTTTCCCCTGCCCTCTCCATGAAATCTGGGGATTGTACCACTCTGCTGTCACAGGTGATGATGTGGGCTGGGTGCTAGGTTTCGAGGATCAGTGGCTTTCCGCAGCTTCTTCTTAGGAGAGCCCTGAAAACAGCAGACAATCCTGCATGCCTGGGACTCCAGTCTCAGGGTGGTGGGGGAGTTGCAGTCACCTCTGGAGAGCCCCAGGTACATGAACCTGAGTCTCCCCTCAGATGGACTTTCACTCACCCACTGGCACACACCCACTCATGCAGAGAGTCTTTATGGACACTCACTTTTGCAGAGACTCTCACAGTCTGATCTGTTCCATCGCCATCTTGCCAGAAATCGACTTTTTGCCCTATGAAGAATATCTTACAAATGCTGGCTCACTCCTAGGGAAGAAATGTTTCATGACTGCACTTTCATTGGATGATATAGATACTGATTTCTGCTTAGATAATTTTCAGGATAATTAGATTCTATTATTCTTTTGCAGAAGAAGGTGGTGCCTCTTTAGAGGGAGTCACACTGCCTGTCTTGTATAAGATGGGGGGACTTCTTGGTTATGAGAGGTTTAGGCCACTAAGGCCAATGTTCCTTCACAGTCACTTGCTAAAATTATTAGGAATATTAGGAATATATGCTTAGTGGAATAAAATTATAAATGTTTACTAATTATGTTTGCTAAGAGCATAAAAGTAGCACATCAAATGGACTGGTAATGGGATAAAAAAAAGTCATGTTATTAACTTAAAATGGATTTAACCGATGTTAAAATAAAATTTCTTAAATAAAATAAAATTTCTTAAATTTATTGTAAATGTCTCACATCCTGTTGACTCTGTATCATACTCTTTAAAATTACTTATATTCTGCCTATGTTTTGTATGATAACTCATTTTACATTCAATGGCAGGCACATTGAAGGGAGTGGTGATATGCTATCTTAGATTTTTTGTATTACCTAACATCTTCCTTGTACATAGTTATGTTCAGTAATATTTATTGAAGAAAAATACATTTAAATGAAATACTTTCACTACATTCGGAATATAAACTAAACACCCGAAGAAGCTGTCTCAAGAAACTGTTTGAAGATGTGGTAATGACTGAAAACTTAGTGGATATTGCCCATATTAACTTAGTGTTTAAAATTTTAAAGTTAGAAAACATATGCCCTATGCTTTATAGCAATATATTTCAAAAGTTGATAGAAAATATTGGCCTGCCCTGATAGTCAGAGTCTCTAAAATAAAGATAAAATTCTAATGAAAACAAAGCACACTTGGTGTTTCAGCCTATATCTTTGGAACCCGTTCAGTGAGTTTTGCAAATGTCTTCATGAGTGTAACCCACAGCTCTATCAAAATATGGAATATTTTCATCACTAAATATGTCTCATGCCCCTTTTCAGTCTATCCTTACCCCCTGCCTCCAACCCACACAAATACACAAAGACAACCACTTTTCTGATTTCTTTCACCATAGATTAATTTTGCTTATTATACTTCATATAAATATAGTTATAAAATATATATTATTTTGTGTCTGGCTTCCTTTGCTCAACATAATGTTTTAAGATTCATCTATGTTGTTGCATTTTCAATAGTATGTTCCTTTTTAAAGCTGAGTAACATACAATTATATAAATATACCACAATTTATTATTTTCTGTTGATGGACATTTGAGTTGTTTTCAGCTGTTCATTTTTATAAATAAAAATGTTTGGCCAGACTCGGTGGCTCAACCTGTAATCCCAGCAACTTGGGAGGCTGAGGTGAATGTATTGCCTGAGCCCATGGGTTCAAGACCAGCCTGGGCAACTTGGTGAGACCTCGCCTCTACAATAAATAAAAAATCAGCCAGGCGTGGTAGTGCATGCCTGTAGTTTCAGCTACTTGGAAAGCTGAGGTGGAAGGCTCACTTAAGCCCAGCAAGTCAATAGTGGGGTGGCTGTGAGCCTGCCACTGTACTCCAGCCTGAGCGGTGGAGTGAGACTCCAACTCAAAAAAAAAAAAAAAAATGTTCTGCACATTTTTGTTAATATACTTTTGTGGACATGTTTTCATTTATCTTGGGTAAATACCTAGGAATAGAATAATTGCTTATAAGATAGATATATGTTGATTCTTATTAGCTATGACCAAACCTTTCTTAAAGTGGTGTTATCATTTTACATTCCCACCAGAAATGTATGAATGTTTTGTCAAGAAGGAATATAATATAGGAAACTGGACAGCTGAAAGAATGAAAAGGGAATACTGAGAAATAGTACCTGCAGGAATAGCTATTATTTCTAGAGCTAGGGTTGTGGTTATCAGAACTTAGAAGCTCAGAGGTGTACCATGAATCTAGTACAGTACTCAGAACTCCAAGAGAGGGCTACTGCTCAACTACACTTGCTACCTTTATTGACTTATCATCAACATCATCAACATTCTGGCCACTAAGTTCGTCTAGTAGGTATTTTTTATTCTAGTAATTATTTTTTTATTTCTAAAATTTCTCTTTTGTTCCTCCTTGTGTCAACAGTTATTTTAACTGTTGTTTCAACCATGTTGTTGATTGCTTGTTTGATTTTATGTATAATAGGTGCTTCAACATCTTTTTCAGATAATTCTAACATTTGTGTCATCACATCATTAGTGTCTGTTGATTGTTTTTCCCCATACAAGTTGAGATATTCATGGTTCTTTGTATGCTAAGTAATGTTAGATTATATTCTGAATATTTTAAATATAATGTTATAAAATTCTGAGCCTTGTTTAAAACCACTTAGATTGGTGATATTTTTAATTCTGGTGTTGCTCTCAATTTGCCTGCTGATATTTGATTTTTAGAGACTTTAAATAGCTGTGTTATGAATTTTGTCAAGGCTTTATAGTTTATGTGTTAAGTGGGAGAGAAAAGTTGGCATCTGTCTACTCCATCTTATCTGGGACTAGAACCAGTAAGTTTGTATTTTGAAAACACACATTTACAAGATGAAAGAAAACCCACTAATTCATTTGTGTACCTAAGTTTATAATTTATCATCTGGTTACCATCATTAGTATGTAAGCTTCACAAGGATAAGAATCTTTGTTCTATGTATCTCATATGCTCAGAACAGAGTCTGGAACTAAATAAATCTCAGAAGCATTCAATAAATATTTTTGAATAAATGAAAAATAAGGTGGTGAACAAGGAATACACTAGTATACACTGAACAGTACTGTTAGAAGATAATTAGAATGACCAATATGTGTGATCTTTGAGAAGGTGATTAACCTTTCTGTGTCTGTAAAAGTTTTTTGATGTTATGTAATGAGAAAATTATATTTATTTTACAGGAAGAAATAAAATATGTAAAGTATTTAGCACATAGTAAGTGCTCAAAAATCACAACTTCAATATTTTCTCTCCACTTCAGATGAAAAAATAATAAAGATGACTTCTAAAATATGGATCAAAAAAAAAGGATAGGCTTGTTTCATGCGGCAGTTGGTTTTATAGAAACATATGACAAATAAAAGCAGAAATAGTTCACTCTTTTAAAAATTCCATCTTCTCTATTAAGGAAAATGATCTTCAAATTGAAAAGGGAGATGATCATAGACTTTGAAGTTAGATTGGCTTCATAGTTGGTTTTTTTTTTTTTTTTTCACTCTTGCTCAGGCTGGAGTGCAGTGGCATGCTCACGGCCACCCCAGCATCAACCTGCTCAGGTGATCCTTCCACCTCAGCCTTCCAAGTAGCTGGAACTACAGGTACGGGCTACCGTGCCTGGCTACTTTTTTTCTATAATGTAGAGATGAGGTCTTACCAAGTTGCCAAGGCTTGTCTCGAACCCCTGGGCTCAGGAAATCCTCATGCCTTGGCCTCCCAAAGTGCTGGGATTACAAGTTTGAGACACTACACCCAGCCCATAGCTGGCTTTTCTTAATTGCTCATGTTAAATCCAATTCTCTCTGTAAAATGGAAAGAATAATGCCTACCCCCATAAAGTTGTTTTAAGTATGACAGAATAAAAACTATGAGAGTTGTGGGGAAGGAGAGGACATAGACTTTGCTTATTCCCTAGCCTGTCATTATAATTGCCAGCTCAGTTCCAAAGCCAATTCTAATGGGCACTGGTAAATTGGCAACCTTATTAATTTTGCTATTGTTGACCTTTTGGTCTAGTATAGCTGGGCTAAGTTGGACACAACTCTGTGCTGCTGAGTCACAGCCTACTCTGCCTTACTGCTTATGATTCCCTTGATCCCTAAAAACCCAAACACTACATTCAGTCTTTTAGCCTTGTTTGGAACTTCAGATTGTGTCCACACCATTTTTCTTACCTTCTGTTGCCCAATAATCTTGCTGAATATTTTACAAATTCTCAGCCAAAGAACCTTTTCTCTTTCATTTCTCCTTTTTGGATGCTGAATAATAATATCCCAATAGCATTTTCAAAAATTTAAATTGGTTAAATTTGTTCAATCTTGTGCCTTACATCAAGATTTATACATCCTCATATTCTCTGCCCATCTCAAACCCTGTATCAAATAGGGGCTAAGTGAAAATTTTGGATTTTATAACTGCTGTGCACCGATATAAGAGATTTGGTAAGTGTTCAGAAAATATACCTTTATTGCCTTGATTTATTGTTTATTGATATAGCATTATTTAACTTTTCTTTGGATATCCACACTATTCTAAAAACCATAGGAAAATAATGTTAATAACTCAGAAATTATATAAATATATTGCAAATGGGCATCTCTGTGAGTATCTGCAGCTCTGTTTATAACTTTGTTAGCTTTTGAATTCAGGGAAAACATGTAGCAATTATATATGAAAAGGGATCAGAAGCTTCTCCAGAGTCACAGATCATCTTTCACAATATACCCCCTAAATACTGTAAGTCCTACTATTTGGATTTTGATCCCTATGAGATCTCCCAAGTTGCAATCTGATGCTAGGGCATATCTGCTGTTCCCCTTGAATGAATCTCTGGGTTGAAAAAGGGACTACTGGGCCTCCATGAATCGGATGACAGGTGACAGAATTGATATTTGGAAGGCTTTTAATTCAGGAATGAAAAAAATGAGACTTATTTACCATCTCAGAAGAGAATTAAGGCTTCAGGGCTAAATCAAAACTATAGGAACGTTTTCAATGTTATTATAATCTTATGTTTTAAAAATTCATTCTCACTTGCCTATATGCTCATAAGTTAAAAATAAGAGCATTAAACAGAAAGGAGCTGATATGCTCACTGATTTCCACTCCATAGCCAGGCTTGGGTGAAGAGGTTTCACAAGGGATAATGAATAGGGTGGCAGTCCTGAAAGGAGACTGGGTCTAGGATCCTGTGTCAAAGGGAAAGAAGAGACCCATGGAAGTTATCCAGTCCTGGGAAAATGCTTTGGGACAAGGCAGACCAAAATGTCTCCTACTGTAGTTGACTGTGCTAGTCCTTTGTCTCTACAGCTGTGTGGAGCTAAGGCAAGCAGGGGTCATAGGGTTCTGACATTCCAGTTTAGGGGATTTAGTAAATCTTCATCACATCTGAGCTAGGGTTTTCAAGATGGTTAGGACTTTGATGATTGGACATGGGGAGGTTGGAAATTCCAAGCTCAGGTGATAAAGAGATACGTGTGAGACTTATTTGGGAACTACTGCTATCCACAACAATATAGTGTAAAGCTGGGGCTTTAGATCTATGGGAGGCATGTTGGTATACTGGAAAATATGATTAAATAGTGAGTCTACTTTGACCTTTTTATTTTCTTTGCTGATTGAGTTCTCCTTAGGTTGCTGGAAGAGACTTTATTTTATTTCTAACCATTTAGTCTCCCACTGGGATAGTATGAGTTTATGCATTTTTCTTTTGATCTTAGAGCTAGAATATGATCATATTAAGAATGGCATTTCTTGTGCCTATTCAGTGCTTAATTCTACCACTAATCCCTTCTTTTCCTCAGCCTTATTGATCCTCAGTCTTTTGCCAGTTCCAATGTATTTCTGTGATCAATGAAATACCAGTAAACACTGTGAGAGAGTCATCAAATCAGATAGTTAGAGGTACCCTCTAGAGGTCATTGTGCCTGTAGCTGGATGATGACCAAAGCTTGCCGAGATAGGGAGTTGTTTGTTTCCTTGAAGCACTCCAGAGATAGCAAGCGACAGCTTCCCTCAAGGAGTTTATTCTAGTAATTAATCAGCTTGGAGGTTCTTCCTTATGTCTAATTGAAATCTTTCCGGATGTAATTTAATTTATCTGCTCCCTAGTTGTCCACTGTGGGCATGGATAGCAAATGACAACTACTTCACTGATAACCTTTCGTGAATTTGAAGACAAACTCTCATCACCTTTCGTCATCTCATATCTAAATCACTCCAGTTTCTCATACTGTTTATCAAAGGGTTTATTTCCATGTCTTTATCCATTTTTATTTAAGTTCTCTGAACTCAACTCTCTACATAATTTTAAAATAATTATTATAGAGAACAGAAATTCAGACTAAATGAAAAATAACTGTTTTGGAGATCTCATCACTGTCAGTGTTCATGGACTATTTCTGGTGAAAATAAAAATGACTAGTATTAGCCGGGCTCGGTGGCTCAGCCTGTAATCCCACACCTTTGGGAGGCTGAGGTGCGTGGATTGCCTGAGCCTGCAGGTTTGAGACCCGCCTGGGCAGGTGAGACCTCATCTCTACAATAAATAAAAAAATCAGCTGGGTGTAGTAGCGCATGCCTGTAATTCCGGCTACTCAGAAGGCTGAGGCGGAAGGATCGCTGGAGCCCAGCAGGTCGAGGCTGTGGTGGCTGGGAGTGGCCACTGCACTCCAGTCTGGGCAATAGAGTGAGACTCCAACTCAAAAAAAAAAAAATGACTAGTATTATAATCAGGTTATTAGGTAGGGCCATTGGTGATACAATGCATTTTCTGTTGCATATCAATCCTTTAACAGACATAATCTCATTGTGATTTACATGCATATTTTTTAATGAACTTAGTCATGCACCTGCTTGTCATGAAATTACTTTTAAACTATAAACCTAGAGAAGATACTATGCCTTATATTGTGTATTCCTTTCCCATCTGAACAATTTGAGATTATTTTCTCCAGTGTCTTTTAGAGTACCTTGTCAAAGAATCTATAATATAGACATGATGATTGCTACAAATAACCATAAGAGAATATGGCATTCATTTCCTCATAAAATGGCTTGTGGATTCGGGGGAAGTTAAGTAGACAATAGGTAATGGGAATAAGCTAAGTTAGAGGGCGAGGGAACAAAATTCAGCATTCATTAAATGCCTCTTATGTGTAAAGTACATGCTAGGTGCTCTGGGTATACAAAATTGAGTGTACGCAGGAAAATATTATTAGGGGAAAGGGACAATAATGGATAGGAATATCAAATGCAGGTATGATTATGTGATGACACTGTGGAGCACCTAGGAATTGGAGATGGAGCAACCAGAGGAGATATCATTTGTTGGGTTATTCCACCGAAATCAGCCATGTGGCATTGCTATTTCAGGCAGAAGGAAATGGATTCCTCCAAATCAGAAGCTAAGCAAGAAATGAAGAATGAAAGTATCAGTGACATGTGTTTTATTTATAAATGAGAAAATCATTGTAATAAAGGTTAAAGTTTTTGAGCTTTCACAATATTCCAGACAAAGGACTTAAAAGTCTTTTTACTTGTATTAATTCATTTAACTTTCTCAACAGTGCTGTGAGGCACATATTGCTTTATCTCCATTTAACGAAGACTCAGTTATGGAAATGGCGAGGGAGAAGAAATCTCATGAAACTCCATGAAGTGCTTGCTGTGTCTGAGAGGCAGGAATGGAGTTCACTTGGAGATGATACCAATAAGATTTGTTTGGGGGGGGCATGAAATTGGGTGGGTGTGTGGGTGCCTCCTAGGGGTTAGCATGGCACTGCAAAATGGTGTAGTGACCACCAAGAACTGTAATGTTGCTGGTGTTACTTCAGTATATTCTGAAAATAGGCTAATTAGATGAATGCAGAGTTAGAGAAATCTGTTGGTGTGTTAGGATTTGACCTGAGTAATTGAACTACATGTGTAGGGATTAGCCATTCAGGCAGTGTGTTCTATAGGGATCAGATCCTCCCTTTCACCAACATGGGCCCCGTCTCCATTCTTTCTGTTTCTCATCGTGGTATTCATTCATATTTTGGGAATCTTTATGAACACAGTAGTGTGTCTTCCTGCCATAAAATTGCTTTTAAATTATAAACCTAGATATGAAAAGACACTATGCCTTATATTGTGCATTTCTTTCCTGTCTGATCAATTTCGGATTATTTCCTTCAATATCTTTTAGAGCACCTTGTCCAGACAACCTGGAATGCTAGAGCACTCTAAGCTTATGTTCTCCAAGACCCCTTAGAAGCTATTTCTCCTGATCTTAGCATTGGCTCTGTATGAGTGGGATGCAGCCCCTTACAAGACTCAAGTCTTTCTCTTGTATCCTAACCGCCTACCCTGGTAGAATCAGTGTTCACGGCAGCCACCCCAGTCTCAGCATCCAATTTTTCCTACTGATGTCTTCGATACCTTCTCTTCCCGCCACTAGAGGCCGCCTTTGTGACCCCCACAATTGCTTTCTTATCTTTCTGAAAAATCCCCGCCCGATTTTCACTTCTCCCCATCCTTTAGAACTCTCCTGCCCTGCACCTGTCTTCATGCAACCCTAGCCTCATTCCAGTACTTCCCTCTTCTTTGATGACAGAGTCAAATTAATCTATGCAGAATCTGTCTACTGGGTGGATTTCTGTATGAATTTGAGTTGGAATCTAACTGTGATTGTGAATAGAAGCGACTATATTTGTATGAGTATATTTATGTTTCCTGGATGGGAAGTGGCAGTTGGGAGTAAATGGATTAAGGTTAAAAGGATGCCATGGTGGTCAAACCTAATGAAAATAAAATGTTTTAACTGCACAAAGATGCATGAGGGTGATTATCTAGTTTTTGTAAATGGAAAACATCCTAAATTTCCACAAAGAGGGAATTGTTTAACTTTTGGTTAATTACTCAATGAAATATTATGAGTTTTAAAAATATGTATTGTTTGAGTATGTGCATAAAGACAGAGATTAAAGTAGTAAGTGAAAATAGAACATTATGGTAGTTGTGTATCATGTTATATATATTTTTGTTACTTGGAAGACATCTGGAAAAGTTGCTAAAGTCATAATGTGGTTATTTCTGGGAAGTGAAATTATTTATCTCAGCTACATTTTCTAATTTGCCACAATGAACATGTAGTATATGACAAATAAAAAATACAAAGTTGTGAGATGACAGCAGTATTTCAGGAGTAATACAAATATGAAGAGTGAGCATTCAGGAAAATGTCTTCCATTTTAACAAATAAGGGACAGGTTTTTGTTTTGTTTTGTTTTGTTTTGTTTTTTTGAGTTGGAGTCTCACTCTGTCGCCCAGACTGGAGTGCCGTGGCCGCTCCCAGCCACCGCAGCCTCGACCTGCTGGGCTCTGGAGATCCTTCTGCCTCAGCCTTCCGAGTAGCCGGAATTACTGGCGTGCGCTACCCCGCCCAGCTAATTTTTTGATTTATTGTAGAGATGAGGTCTCGCCTGCCCAGGCAGGTCTCGAACCCGCGGGCTCAGGCAATCCACTCACCTCAGCCTCCCAAAGGTACGGGATTACAGGCTGAGCCACTGAGCCTGGCTAGGGACAGGTTTAAAGGCCCACTCTTCTTTCTTTTTCTCCTTCTCCAGATGGCCTTATGGGAGTGGGATCACTTAAAGAAAAGCTCATCCATTGCAAACAACCTCTTAGAATTCCTCCCAATTAGAAGTTGATTTGAAGTATTAATAATAAACAAATACCCTTGGCAGTGTAAAAATGTATCCATGATTCACAAAATATATTGGCCTACATGGCACCTTGGCACAAATTAGAAAAAGTTCCCATCTCTTCAAACATGTTACTGCCACGTGCTGAGAAACTGGCATCTCAAAAACACTGTGGGAGCTGGGCATGGTGGCTCATGCCTATAATCCCAGTGACTGGGGAGGCTGAGGCAAGAGGATTGCTGGAGACCAGGAGTTGGAAGCTGCAGTGAACCATGATCACACCACTGTACTGCAACCTGGGCAACAGAGCGAGATACTGACTCTAAAACCGTCAGCAAACAACAAAAAAACCACTATGGACAATATTTATGTTGTGATGACCCTCCTAAATTTGTGTAGTTCTGTCCCCCCCCACCCCACCCCCACCCGCACACTTGTAAGCAGTGAGTGAATTAGTAATCATAGATTTCTTTCCTCTGACCTGACTGAGACCTTAGCCATAAGGAATAGGAGTTTTGATAATCACCTAAACACATAGTATGACAAAAAGGGAGAGTAAATGATAAATTTGTAGCACTTTGCAGGAGTTGTCTGATAGAGTTCTGAATCTGGGAACTTTGGACAGCCTGAAACAACATGATGACATCAAACTAAAGAAAAAGAGCGACCTGGAAGTTCCAAGCATGACAGAATAGAGGGAAAAGGGGTGAGAACCCAAAAACTGTTCTTCAAATTTTTAATGCTGTCATGTGGTCTCCTGTTTTCAGGAGATCCCTGGAAGCCCATCCTTTAATTCTTGTGGGGCCCTGCTCATGGAGCCTTTGGAAGTGAGTTGAAACCCTGGTTATAATGGAGCTGCCTCCCAGGCATAGATAGACTTGTCCTAATTGTGTATGGACCCCCATGGAGGGCAGATTAATGGATCTATTCCTGTGTTCAAATCATAATGCTCATTTAACATCTGTGCGTCTTGGTTTAGTTTATAGCCACTTTTCACAGTTTCAATCCTGGAGCTTTTTATTTATCACTGATACAGAGACATTCCCTGATCTGGCAGAGTCAGAAGCCTAAAACAGACCTGAAAACCAATAGATCTCTGAGCAAACAGATGCCACATTCATGCTGTGGCTGTTTTGTTCTATTATGAAGTGCCCCTTGGATCTAGCCAGCACATAGAGTTATCAAATAAAAATTGAATACCTTGAGATTCCCTCTCCAAGGGAAAAATCCTGGTGACATATTTTGAACTAATAAAATTATAAATATTTTAACAATTATAATTATGTTATTCTGAGTGTGATGGTAGTAGCCAAGAAGGAATCAAGGTCCTATGGGAAATACTTCCTGAGAGTGATAATGGAAGAACAATTATGGACATGAAAGAGATCCATGAATTATAAAACACTTGTTATACAAATCTTAATTAATCTGATTATTTGTTGGCAAATTGCTCAAGTTCTGTTATTGCTGACATTATTCAAATTTTTTTAAAAAGTCTTTTCTTCTTGGAGTCTGAATTGCCCAGTACTGATTTGTATAGCAAAGACTCAACTTATTTATTTGGTAGAAGAGTTGCATATGAATTTTTAAATAGGCCTTCAACGATTATTCTCACAGCACTCTGAACATCTGATTTGCTTTACATTTGTCTTTCACCCGAAGAACACTATACTAAGGCTGTGTTCGGGGATGAATGGAGTTCTCATCTGGATCTTTGAGGGCTGTGCTTGAAGCCACATTGAACTGACGGCAGTTCTAGACACATTTCAGCTATGTAGTGCTGGGCTTCCTGTGTTAGTCCAGCCTTCACTATCAAAAAAGCACCTTCCATTGTGATCTAGCCTGGGGAGTGCAGTTGTAGTTCATTCAGCTGGAGTAGGTACTGCTACTGCAGTTGGAGGGATGGCCTTAGATGTCTACTAGACCAGGAACTGTGTGATGGCAGGAACTGCCTGTATTGTGTTTGCCAATGAGTCCTCAGTGGCTTATGCTTAATAGTTGCTTGATAGATATTGGCTAAATGAATTTTTAAAAAACCTGACAGAGAGGGTCCAGTGGGCTGCTTAAGACAGAAATTGAACAAAGATGAATACTTTGATAGGATTATGATATTTATGCAAATTTTTAGGTTCTCAATCTCAATTTCATTAGTTCTCTCAGAATTGATGAGAATCAAGGCAATAACCCATCCTAATCAGGCTTATTAGAGAACTGAAATGCAAACCAAATTCCTGTTAGTTGCATAGTGTTTATTATTGATTGTTCCATAATAAATCACTTCCAAACTTAATGGTTCAAAATAACACTTTTTAAACATTTTAACCATTTTTCAGTTTAGGGAGGATTCACAGGGCCAGCTTATTTTAGTTCCAAGTGGCGTCAGTTAGAATGTTTGAGCAGAACTGGAGGATCCACTCCTAAGATCTACTCAGGTTAGTTGTTCACTATATTCTCATTCCTGTAGAAAAATTCAACAGATAGCTAAATTACATAGCCCAAGAGGAAGGGTATTTAGCCTAAAAAGTCTCCATCAGTTTCCCTTTTAAATCCTGGCAAGAATACAATTGGAGTAAAACCATTATACTTACTATGTACTTGATGTTTTAAGAAGATGGTTTACTCATATGACTGGCAAACGGGTGCTAGCTGTCAGCTGGGAGTTTCCATGACTCAGTTCTTTTCCATGTGGGCCTCTCCTCATCGCTACTGGGCTTTCTCAAATACGATGTCTAGTTCTGCCTAACACAGTGTCACTTCTGCTGTATTCTCCTGGTCAAGGCAGTCACAGCCAGCCCAGATTCACAGGCAGTGGGAGGTGCAAGGGGAATTAGAAATAAACTACCTTCTTAAGGGAGGAAATAATAGAGATCTTCAGCCATCTTTAATGAACTTTAATGAATATTCACTGGAAAAAAAATCTATTAAAAAGATTTCCCAATCAACTTAAGTTGGTTATTCATTATGTTCTCATTCTTGTAGAAAAATCCCACAGTTAACTAAATTACATAGCCCAAGAGGAGGAGAATGGTATTTGACCTCCTTAACAATTCCATCAGTTGCCCTTCCAAATCCTGGCCAACAAGAATACAATTGGAATAAAACCAGTATCCTTACTATGCAGATGACATTTTAAGAACAGTCCCAGTGTGCTGACATCTCTCACCCTGCCCTCCGCCACACAGACAGCATATACCCTTCACTGTTCTGTTGAAATGCTGGAGCTGCCACTGCTCAATTCTAATATGAAGATTCCCTGGTAAGTTTAGATACATAGACAAAGGAGTGAATTCTATGGTCTCAGGAGCTGGTGCCATTAAAGTTGTGTTGTGTCCATCTCAACTATAGTATTATCTGCCAAATATATTTATTTGGACAAAAAATTGTTTTTTCTGTCCTTCCAGGTAAATTTCCCTCCTCTGCAGTACAGAAAAGTCACTCTTTTATACATTGGCTCTTTTTTTAATGGATTTTAAACACCCAGGTTTCGTTTGTCAACCCAATCTTTCTTCAAAGATTCCTGTTAAACGAGTTGTACTGTTAATTCTGTTATTCTTTTACACATTTCTTGTACTATTAGAACTACCTTGATAAGAGTTCCAGGCTCTGGTCCCTCTACTTCTATTTACCAGATCCTAGCAGCAATCATTGATTAATGACCTATTAGTGCCAGGCAGTATATATGTGTCACTTTTTCTGTAGCATAGCTCTGCACTGCAGGCATTTGAAGAGCCGAGACCTCAGAGAAGTCAACTTCTCCAGGACCTGTGATACACAGGCAGCAGCATAGGAAAATTGGAACAAAAAAAATTCACTTATATCCCCACAGTCCTATCACAATTATTTTAATTTTATTCTAGCGTTTGACCTCATTCATGCCTATTTTTATACAATGTGCACCCATTTTTCATTCATTGTTTTGATGGATGGAAATTTCCCGAAGTTTATATGTATTACAAAATAATTTTTATTTTTTATGTAATACTCTACACAGGTGATCAAAGGAGATCTTCTTTGGTTTTTTAAAATATAATTGTTTCTGTATATAAAAGCAATATATAAACATTGTGGAAACATCTAGAAAATTATATAAGAAGGCTACACAGATTTTTATCAAGCATACAGATATAATCCTCTTATATTTTGGAATGCTTTCTTCCAGACTTTGAAAAAAAGTTCTTTTTAAAATGCAGACACATTAAATACATTAATTTTATTGTATACAAAATTGAAATTATACTATCGAAATGACTTCAACTAATATTTACAAGTCTCTACAAAAGGAACATACTGAAAAATTTCCTGCTGCTTTGCTTTTCTATAGGGACTTTTCTTTTGGAGGGCTTCTTGTTTCAATAAGGCCGGGATTTGTTGGGATTTGGAGACATTCCTAAATGTAAAATTACTCCCCCCGCCCCCGCATGATGTTGCATCAGTGCAGAGCAGCACGCACGTGCATCCCTCAGCACTGTGTGCTCTGCACTCATTGCCTCATAAACCAGGAAGCAAAGCCCAGTAATGATGTGGGGAGGTGACCTCCAGCTGAACACTAAATCTGGAAGATACAGAGCTGTTCTGCGCAACGGTGGTTACATCTGAATAATGTCCCAACTTCTCCTTTAGGAATGCAGCCTACCCAGTGGAGAGTGGTGGGTGGGGTCTATTTGTCATCCTACATGTGAGATGCAAAAGCAGATCTTACCTGTTACTTTGGGGCATATTGCAGTGTCACACGTTGACTTGAGTATGGAAGCTTAGTTTCCAAAAGGAATAAACATTGTACATCATAGCAAAAGGCATTCTTAGGATCAACATTCTCTACTTAAATGGGAAAACAGTAAAGTTGGTACAGGTTAACTGTCTTTCTTGTTCTATACAGAGAAATATATATATTTTTTGAGTTGGAGTCTCACTCTGTCACTCAGACTAGAGTGCAGCGGCCGCTCCTGGCCACTGCAGCCTCAACCTGCTGGGCTCCGGCGATCCTTCCGCCTCAGCCTTCCAAGTAGCTGGAACTACAGGTACATGCTACCATGCCCGGCTAATTTTTGACTTACTGTAGAGATGAGGTCTGGCCAAGTTGCCCAGGCGGGTCTCGAACCCACAGGCTCAGGCAATCCACTCACCTCAGCCTCCCAAAGCGCAGGATTACAGGCTGAGCCACCGCGCCTGGCTGAAATATTTTTAACATGTGAAATTCTTTAAATGCATAGAAAAGTATAGAAAACACTAACTCAAATACTGTGTCTTCACTGCTCAAATGTAATGGATGTTAACGTTGGCCACATTTACTTTCTATCTCCTTAAAAGACTATATTTCATTGGTGGCTATATCCTCCTTAAATGCAATCTCAGAGAAAATTTTTGGGATGAGAAGCATTGGGTAGAGCCTCCTTACTAAGGCTGGGTTATTCTTCCATCCTCCACTCTAGTTCCTGCTTTTAGAATGTCACCATCAAATGAGTTGAAGTCCCTTTTTAGTGACTACAGCACCCACAGAAGAGAGAACAGGGATGAGAACACAAGAGAAGATGAGATCAGGTGTTGCCCAAAGCTAGTGGGGTGATGAGGGGAAAATGGGGTAGGAATATGGGCTCAGCTAGATGTTAATTGCACCATCTGTGAGTGTGTCAGAAGCCCTGATAGACTCAATAGACTGTTCTATTTTTTCCTAATCACATTTAGAGACAAGCTGCTTCCTGAATTGGATGAATTTTAAGGTTATGGTTGCACATTTAAAAAGTGAACATTGAGGCTTTTCTAATTCTTTGCGGCTCTCCTGAGTTGTGGGAGTAATTCATGGCAGCTCAGAATTTACATCTTGGAGCAAACTGCTTGAAGATTTGTCTTCATTGTGTTTTGGGGGGGAAAATAAACAATCAAGCAGGGCCTGATTTTCCAAGAGCCCATCATTCAGGCACTTATTATCCACTTTGTGAAGTTCCCAGGTCTGGTGCTTTCACCCTTTCCCCTCCTGCTGGGTTTTGGTCATTTTGCTGCTTGTTAGGACTTCTACCAGCAGATGTAGATGAGCACAGAGAACAGCTAAAGCATGATTAAGTTTTACTTCATGATAGGAGCTCTGTGAAAAGCTCAGTTGGGGAGAATTTTGAACTCTTTGCCTACAATAAGGTTTGGAGTTATCTGTTGATTTTGGTTATGTATGCCCTCTCTGTCCCCCATTAGAACTGATAATGAAGAGCTCACTTGCAGGAAAATAGGACTGCAAAATACAGCAGAGAATCGCAGTGAGCCATAACTTAAACATGGTCCCATAATATGATGCTGTAATGAGAGGGAGCCTGAGTCCATATGAGTT
Organism: Carlito syrichta; assembly: GCF_000164805.1. Lineage (NCBI taxonomy): Eukaryota > Metazoa > Chordata > Mammalia > Primates > Tarsiidae > Carlito > Carlito syrichta. Next base: position 285,340 of record NW_007247695.1, on the reverse strand, counting down.
CACTGAAGTATCAAATTGGAGTGCAGTATTTCTTTTCATTCAGCATAGGTCAGGCACACGTTAGAACAGAAGTTTTCAGTGAAGCTGAGATTGGATGGTGGGGGTAGATTTTGGAATCACCTGGAGCAACTTTTTCAAATTATATGCACTGACATCTCTGAGATTTGAGAGGAGTTCAGGGTATGAACTTTGGAAAAATTACTGAGACAATCATCTTAGATCCTACCGTATAAAAGAGAGATTGGTGATTTTGAGAAAACTGAGCAAGAATAATGAAAATAGTTAAAGGGACTCCAAGCCAGTGTTCCCAAGCCTGAAGGTAAGAAGGCTCCCACGGTAGTTAAATGGCTCTTGTTACATACATAAAATGTTACCTGGGGGATACTGGTTTCCTCCCATCATTCTCCATACTCCGGTCAACCTGATCTTCCAACATGCACAATGAATATACTGCACCCTTTCTTGGTTTCTGTTAATGCTCCAGTCTCCCTTTTCTTCTTGACTTCCAGGGCTGCTTTCTTCCTCTTCCAATTCAAATAAGAAGCAGCCAGTTCACCACTGACCTTGAAGTCCTAAGGAGGTTGTAGTTATAATAAGAAAGGTCATAAGTGCAAAGTGTCATACCTTGAGAGTGACCTGTGGAGCTCAGAGCTATTTAAATTGATGCATTTAAATCCACTACATTTCCCATTCCATATCCATCCTCTTTACAATAGTCTCTTAGATTATCCTCCAGTATTCAATCACTGTTTCCTCGGCTGTGGTTCAGATTCATATTGTTTCTCTTATCTAAACTATGAGTCCCTTGACTTGCCTTCATGGTAAGCATTCTTTTTCTTAATAACAACAAAAAATTAATTAGAAAAAATTAATTGGACCACTTATCTGTCCTGTTTGAAAACTTTTCTTGGATCCTTATGTATAGGGATACCGGCTTCCTGTTCAAGACTGTCACAATTGGCCCTGTCTTTTTTCAGCCTTACATTTTCCACAGCTTCTCCCCACTTGACTTTCTTATTCCCTTTCTTCCATCCTGTTCTGCAGCCACAATTCATCGTTCCCACAGACACTCTTCTTTGTCCCTGCTACCCTCTCTGGACTCCCCATCCCTCCTTCTTTGCAAGGTAAACAACTCATTCTTTAAGACCCAGCTCATAAAATCTGAAGCTCCTTCCCCACCAACTTCTTGTGTTCTCCCCTTTGTTCCCACTCCCACACAAAACTGTCATGGTCCTTAAATCATTGATTTTGTGGGGTTTTCTTCTCCTCAACTATGACACTTGGGTCACTTATTGCTATGCTATATTCCTGAGAGATATGACAGTGGCAGGGTAGTATATGAAAAGGCAGAAAGGAAGGAGGGGACAAGGGAGTGAAAACAGTGCAGGCTTCATGCGATGTGTCCTGTTTTCCTAATGACTGTTGGGATACACCACCAACATACAGAATCTTTTATTTCCTTGATAAAGCGTCTTTTGTATCTGTTTTCTTTCCTTGGTGAGTTGAATGGGACAATGCAGAAAGCTTAGGGATCCCTTTGCAGGTTTCCATAAAACATCAAGCTCCATGTTCCTTGTCATTGACACCACTTTATTTTATTTTATTTTTTGAGACAGAGTCTCACACTACGGCTGGAGTGCAGTGGCACAGGCTGGACTGCAGTGGCGCAATCATGGCTCACTGTAGCCTCAGGCTCCCTGGTTTGGGTAATTCTTCCACCTCAGCCTCTTGAGTAACTGGGACTGTATGTAGGCACATACCACCATGCCTGGCTAATTTTTTTAGTTTTTTGTAGAAATGAGGTCTCAGTATATGCCAAGGCTGGTCTCGAATTCCTGGGCTCAAGCAATCCTCCCAAAGTACTTCAGCCTCCCAAAGTACTGGGATTTCAGGCATGAGCCACCACACCTGGCCAATTCTTAAAAAAATAATACTGATTAGCATTTTTTTTTAAGGACAAGGTCTCACCAAGTTGTCCAGGCTGGTCTTGAACTCCTGGGCCCAAACAATCCTCCCATCTCGGCCCTCCAAAGTGCTGGGATGACAGGCATGAGCCACTGCACCTGGCAACACACCACTTTAAATCTTCTTCTTTCTTCTGAGTCAGTCACTACTAAAGTAGGAGGTGCTCATAACCTCAAGTCTTATAAAAGGGAAGAGTGAAAGAAAAGACAAGGAAAAACCAAATAATAATAATTGCAATCTTCACTTCCATTCATAGAAAAACTTTCTTCTCTTTTCCCAATCCTGAAAAAAAGGAATGTGTGAAGTTTCTCGTTTCTTCTCAGAAGGAGGCATTATTTTTTTTCGCATAATAATTCCATGTGTCCCTGGTGCCTGCACGAAGATTAAAATAGAGAAGAAGAGTAGACATGCGGTCAGCAATGATAATTTTTGTAAATACAATACACTTCTGTTTGCACACCAGACTGTGGGAAGGAACTAGTGTGGTGGAGTTGAAAAAGTATAATTAGAGGATCAGGCAAACCTCAATTTTAATTGCAGTTTGTCATTCATTAGCTGTGTGACTGTGACAAAATGAGTCACCTTCTGAGCCTTAGTTTCCTTGCCTGGAAATGGTATTACATCAGGTAACACAGGAAAAGCACCTGTAACAGAGTTAGCACTTGAGAGACACAAAGATTTTTCTTACTTATCTCTGTATTCACAGTGCCTGACACATCACAGGGCTCAACAAGCATTTGTGGCATAAACTTGACACTGCTCTTGTCAGATGCCTCACCTGGTGAATTTCACTTTTTATAGACATTACTTAGTTTAGGAAGAGCTTCTTCAAATGTTTGGTGGTATAAATCTAAATTAGAAGGATGGCGTTCTCAAACAATAAGAGAACTGAGTTTTTTTTATAGTGATATCAAGGGCTCCTGTGACTTTTTTGTGATTTTTTTATGGCATTGTTATGATGCAGGGAAGAACCTCTGTGGGTGGATTGGAGAATAGAGTGTGTGTTTATTTCTCATTCAAAATTTGGTTGTTAATTTCACCCTAAAACCTAACCACTCTCACTAGGCTCTCACTAACCACTGTCTAGGTACTCTAATGGAAACTCAGTTTTCTTTCTCTCTAATTTGCCTCCATTCTCTCCTCAGTATTTATAGGAGAGAGACTCTGAGAGCAAAACTCTCCTAGATGGGTGTAGTCGGTGACCAGAGCTGGCCTCAGCTTCCTTTTTCAGTGCAGAATGACATTTTTCTGTCCTGGTGAGTGCCCTATGAAGAGCTTTCTGACAGGTTTGATGATTCTGCCATTCCTGGTGGGTGAGAAAGACTCTCCTCATCACTATTTGGCAAGGTAGAGCGTAAGGGAATCACCAGAGGATGGCAGTGAGGGATGTATGTGTCTTCTGATGGTTTTCATACCTGTCCACACAACAGAACCACCCAGAGAGTGCTAAAATGTATATTCTCAGCTTTAGCCCAGGCAGATTAAATCCTTGTCTTTGGGATGTGGCCTGGGACCCAGCTCAGTCTCTGGATGTCAACCTGAAGAAGCCTTGTGTAGCATTTATCATGGGCTCTCCCTGACTGTTGGAATGCACAAAAATCCTGTAGATCTTGCAGTTCTTATATGTAATGATCTAAAGGTATTTCGGTGTGTGTGTGTGTGTGTGTGTGTGTGTGTGTGTGTGTGTGTGTGTGTGTGTATAATTTATGTTTATGTATATTTGCTGAGTAATTTTAAATGCCCCAGGAAACCTACAGTAAGTCCTCACTGGGCGTCTTCGATAGGTTCTTGCAAACTGACTTTAAGTGAAATGATGCAGAATGAAACCAATTTGACCATCAGCTAATTTATTTAAACAAGAGTGAGGTTCCTATGCCATATTTCTGGTCACAAAAACATCACCATATGTCTAAATAAAGACCCCAAACCCTTCTAATGTTAAACATTGACACACATTTGAGCTATACATACACTTAAGAAAGATGAATAAAAACAAGTAATGATTTGTATCCAGTTATTCCAATTCAAGGGTGCAGGTGGCTAGAGACTGCCTCAGCAGCTCAGAACCAGACGAGCACCAACCCTAACCAGGACTCAATCCTATCACAGGACACACTCACCCACACACCCACACTCACACTGGGACCATGTAGACATGCCAATTCACCTCGTCTGCACACCTTTGGGATGTGGGAGGAAACCAGAGTAACTGGAGGAAACCCACACAGACGTGGAGAGAACCTGCCAACTCCACACAGACAAGGGCCCAGCTGGAAATCCATCTTGTTCCCATCAACGTAAGGAAAGGAATTGAATGAAAGGGTGCTATTCGAGGACCTCCTGTATGTATTTCTGAGCAGCCATATTCTCCAGGGACATCTCGACTACATCTTTAATAAGATTCTTCGTATATTACAGGGATAGATCTCACCAGTGGACATCCTAGATCCCTAATGTATGAACTTTGTACCTATCTTTACAGATTCTATCCTTGCATACCCAATAGCATTTCCACCAATGTTATTTCCCCTCCTGAAGTCACTTGGAAAATGAAAACAAGTATATTGTTTCCATGCAAATTGTTGGGAAAAAATGGGAAAGAAAGTTAATGACTACAGGAAAATTATTTACCTCACTCATAACTTTTCTCTTTTGGTTTTAGTCAGGGGCTCCTTAAGCCACATTCATACCCTCCTGAGACCTTCCTGAATGAGACCTGGGTTTGGCAACCACAACACTAGATGCATTCTCACTTAAATTGGAGCTTTGGGTGTGGTTAGAAAAAGAAGAGTTAAATTCACAGAGATAATTCATCTCCTCTAGGTGTTTTTTGTCTGTTGCTGAGCTCTTATCATCTCTTTCCTCCAACACCTCCTTCCTCGGATCTTGACTTATTTTGGCAGCTTTCTGTACATGTAATGCGGTTGCCATGGAGATGTTATCCAGCAAGCTGCATGCTGTTTCATCTTCTCTCCGTCTCTTCATGTGTCTCCAGTGTGTGCTTGTTCTCTCACTTTTCTATCTCTTGTACACCCACCCCAACCCTCTTTGTAATTGAAAACATCACACACTGCATTTCTTCAAGCTGTTTTGCTACCTTTCCCCCAATCATATTGAATGCATTTTTAACTTCATATAATCAAAGCAACTGAGTAGTGACTGGAAAAGAGGGAAAGAAATGAACTCAATGCTAAATTCCTCTAGGTTATGCTAGGATGCCCAAGGATTTGGGGAAATTCAGGCAAGTGTTAATGAAATTAACTTCCCTCTGCTTTCATAGGGATTAAATCTTTACTGAGGTTCAGAGAGACTTATTAATGATACCTTTCTGATTTCCACCTGGACTACTTCTTCATGTTCTGGAATTATCTACAAAGGAGAAAGTTTGAACTATTTTCAACTCCTAATTTCCCATCCATGATATATTCACTTTGAGCATTATTTGCATTGACCCACAGGCCTCTCTAGAGATATTGACATTCTGGGTTATCAAGAGTTCGGCTAAAATGTAGAGAAGATCTTAGTGTGAATGTCAGCTGTTCACTCTCACCTTGCAGTGGTGTGTGCAGTGGGTGGGGAGTGAAAAGGGGTGAGGGAGGAATTCTGTACTTATGTGCACCTAGTCACATGGAGATTGAGAAACAAATTTATTGCCCTTCCCCACTGAGGATTTTTTAAAATTTTTCTCAAAAATTGAAAAATACTAGAAAAATAACAAATAAATATTCCTTTTGGTTTTCTAGTTTCTTTTTAAAAGTTTTTCTCATCTCAATGTTGTAAACAAGTGAGTTTTATTTTTTGTTCCCAAACTAACAAAATGGATTTACATTGATAAAGAATACTCAAATATTAATTTTTACATTTATTTTAGGTTCTCCCAAAGCTTTTTTTTTTTCTTTTTAAGATACAGTGTCTTGCTATATAGCCTAGGCTGGAATGGAGTGGCTATTTATAGACACAATAATCACACTCCATACCTTGAACTCCTGGGCTCAAGTTAGTCTCCTGCCTCAGTCTTCCGAGTAGCTGGGACTGGAGGTGCACACCAGTATGCTCAGATGCCTTGACTTTCTAAACAGAAAAAAAATCATTGCCAGGAACCCCAATATCTAGAAGTTTTATTTATTTTTCTCTCTCATACAATAAAATATTTCAAAAACAAACAGAAATCATTGTTTTATTTGTCCATGAGCATTAATTATGTTTACTTCCCTGCCATTTTTGTCTAAGGGCCCAAGATCATGTAGAGAAGATAGGAATTTGGATAGGTTACATGATTCTTACAGGCAGATCTAAGTTTTTATGGATCATATAATAAGGAAAAATTTTTTAAAAAGTTTAAAAAGGGTATGTGCAAGAATGAAGTCAGTTCTACTTTTCATACAACTGTTTCCAAAAAAGAAAGATTGGAGGTACATATGCTTTATAATTTATTCTTTTCAAAAATCAGTAATTGAAGGAGTCACTTTCTTCCACAAAGAATCAATACTCATTGCCAGTTGTGTATGTGTGTGTGACAGTGACATAGAAGGAGTGTGAATGTGGGTGGAAAGTGAGAAGACAGCAAGGGAATATTTCAAACAAGTTTTCTGGAAGTTCAAAACAAATCAGTAATATTTATTGACTACTTACCATAAGCAAGGCACTAATCTTGATTCTGCAAAAGATAATAGAAGGATGAGATTTGATTCTTACCTTTAAAACCATATATTGTCTATTATGGAAAACAAGGTACAGACACATAAAAAGCTCAGTAGCAAAAAGGAGCAAAACAGAGCAGGTGAACAATAAATGAAACATTGAAATGTGGGCTGTAGGCTAGAGAAGACAGGAGGAAAGAAGAGAGAAGAAGGGGCCTTCAATGGTCAGGAAAGTATAGAGGGAGGATAAGATTTGGTTTGAATCTATAAACATGAGCAAGATTTGGATTACACTCAGGTGAAAGAATATGGAGAGAGGTAGTAAAATGTAAAGTTCACGGGACAGTGAAGATACTCCCAGTAAGAGTTCATACAAAAAGAATAACAAAATATCAGACAGGCAGATGCGGTCAGGATGTAGAGGACCTTCACTGAGAGCAGACTTTGGTTCTAGGTAGTGGGGAGCCATTGGATATTTTTGAGCAAGTAGTAACATGACACTCAGAGTTCTTACGGTAAGCTTAAATGGGAATGGTATTAAGGAGGTGATATAAGGCAGAGGGCCCAGGAGGGGGCTGTTGCAGGTATCTAGGCATGAGCTGATGCAGGCCTAATTTAGGATGAAAGTTGTGGGAGTAAAAAGGAAGGGAAAATACAATAATTATTTTGTAAAGAAAGGAAAGTTTGGAGGGACTGATTGGACATGGGAAGTTAAGAAATGGAATATATTGGAGACATCTAGAAAGTTTCAAGAGGAAAAGAATAAGGCAAATTAATATTTACCGGTGCCTACTATGGACCTGACACCTTTCCATATGCTTCTCTCAGTGAGATAGAGAAATGAATTACAAAGTAGGCTATTTTGAGGAGGGTGATAAAACAACTACATATCAGGCACTAAGAGTTTGTAGTAGGGGGAAATGGAAGCAGAAAAGAGCAGCAAGGGATGGAAATGGAGGGTGAGAAAACGTCAGGACCAGAGGCATAATTGGGACTCATTCACTTAGAAGAAGAGTGGAAACCATGAGAATGGCTGACACTCGCATGAAATGAGAAATGAACAGAGAACCTGCGCTGAATTTTCTTTAAAGAAAAGTCAAAGAAGGGAAAAGCACTCAGCAAAGAAGGTAAAGAAGGAGGACAACCAACATATGATAGCATGATGGGACACAGGAAGGAAGCATTTGCAAAAGAAGGGTATTCTACAGTGTGAATCTCTGGAGAGATCAAGGGCAATAAGTACTGAGAGTAACTTATGTATTTGATTGTCTAGACCAAAAGTGTACTTCTGTCTCCCTTATTGGTGGGTAATTGAGAGCTGTTGATAGCACCAAAGAAATACTTTAATATTGTATTTTTAAGTCCAGAGGGAACTTAGATATTCTGTGCCAAACCAGGATAAACTTTTTTCTAATCTTAACTGGGTCAAATAAATATTCTAGCTTTTGTTGTCTGCCTCTAACAAGAACTCCGAAAATGTAGTCCTAGACTTTTATAACTGACTTCTTCCCAGAGTGTGATCTGAAAATTAATCCTCTATAAGTCCAGTCAAGCTTACTGCTTTGTGGTTTCTCTCCTGTTTTCTTATAAAGCAAATTAATTCAATTTCTTCATTTTGGGGGTCAGTGCTTGTGAAATATGACAAATTGACACCCCCTAGAGACTAGAGTTCTCTTATTATCTTATGAACAATCTCCTGACCAACAGTGTGCCTTCTTAGGGCCATAGAGAGCCTGTGTGATTACTTCTCTTTCCTATAGACTTCTTTTATGATGCAGGCATCAGGGACAATTAAAAGCAACTGGTGAACTGCTGGTTGGTAGTGTAAATAATGATTAAGAACCCAAAACTTGGAGTCATTCAAACCTGAATTTGGATTTTTAGTTCTACCATGTTAGAAGTTTGTGCCTTGTTCATTTCCTTATCTCTTGACCATTTACATCTCTTGATGATATCATTCTTAGTGTGGGGCAGTGGAAGGAACAGGCTTTAGAATCACTCAGAAGTAGGTGAGTTCAACTCCTGGTACCACTAACCTTGGACCTATTTATTTATCATTTTATAACACTGATAGGAGAATTTAAAATAATATAAAGCATCCAGAACAGAGCCAGACATGTACTCAGTAAATCATAGCACTGTTAGATTTTTTTTAAAATTGAGTAGCTGGCGCAGAAATTTGACTTCCAAGCAATTTCACTTATAGGCTGGCGAGCTATGAGAGTCATTTACTTTGGGAAGACAAAATTCTGAAACTGGGTTAAAAAGGGGAAAAAATGTCAATCGTCATATTTTATATATAATGATAAACTGTAGCTGACTTTTTAACCAATTTGATGGGTTCTGGGAATGCAGTGCCTAAGAGCAGCCAGCCTGTTCTCCTTTTCATTCATGCAGTAAAGATGAAACCATAACAGAAAGAAAGAAGTCAAACCACACTGGAATTTTAAAGCTGTAAGGGTAAGGGTCTAAAGACATTGAAGAACCTGGCTTGGGCAGAGTCTTGTTAAGTTTACCTGATATCAGAACATTCAGGTGGAACGGTCCAATCAGAAATATTGAACTGAAGGCCAGAAAGAGGTGGGACCTGCAATAAAGATTTTAGAGGCCATTGCATGATAGTTGATTCCACAACTGTGAATGTGTCTCAGAGGAGAGAGAATGGGCTCAAAGCTGAGTCTTGAGATGCCCCTAAATTAGGGAGTTTTAAGTAAAAATGTGCATAAAAGGAGAGAGGACTGACTTGAGGTGTATGAGGAGAATCAAGGTAATAATCTACTTTAAACAGGTAAACAAAGGAAAAGGAAACTTGCTAAAATTTTGGGAGGTCAACTGTTAGAGTCTGTATAGTGTGTAGGCAAATGATGATGAGTAATAGCTACTGACCTTTATCTTAGTCTACTTTGTATTGCTATAAAGGAATACCCAAGGCTGAGTAATTTATAAAGGAAAAAGATTTATTTGGCTCTTAATTCTGACAGTTGGAAAGTTCAAGTTTGGGCATCTGCATCTGGTGAGGGCCTCTGACAGCTTTCACTCATGGCAGATGGCAAAGGGGAACCAGTGTGTGAAGAGATTACATGGCAAGAGAGGAAGAGAGAAAAAGGCTGAAAGGTGCCAGCCTCTTTTTAACAACCAGTTTTCATGAGAACTAATAGAGCAAGAACTCACTCACCTCCAATGGGGCGTGTTAATCATTTCATGACCCAAACATTTCCCATTAGGCCAACATGGGGAATTAGATGCCAACATGCAGATTGGAGGGGACAAACATTCAAACTGTAGCAAACTTTCTTTCATTTTTGAGAACTTTGTAAGTACAATTTCAGTAGAAGACAGAGGCAAAAGCCAAGATTACAAAGGTTAAAGAGTGAATTCTGGTGAGAAAATAGGGTCATCAGTTTTCAATTACTTTTTAAAGAAGTTTGCAGTAAGAAGAGACAGAAAATAGAATTACTTTTCTGAAGGGTTGGCAAATCTCTTTGTGGTCTGCCCTGGTCAACAAAGAGTTAATGGTATAAATGCACAGCAATTCCAGAAACATTAAAGAGCATGTTTCCATGGAAACATCAACCTACAGAGGGAGAGAAAGAGCTAGGATCCCCTGACAAAGAAGGAACAGCAGAGTTCTAGCCCCCACACAGTACAGCAGGGAGAGATGATTACACGTTTCTTTTCAGCTTCCCTGTGAAGATGCAATTGGGGTTCACGGTGCTGTCCTCTTAAGAATGAGGACAGAGGAAAATGGGATTTGGTTTAAATAAACTCTTGACTTCACCTTGCTTGAAACTCTGACTCAAGGGTCAATCCCACTTTGGAATATTGGAAAAGATCAACAGATGTCTTTAACTAACTAACTAAACAGATAAGTTTGGTCTTCTCCTGACCTCACTATTCTAACCTGGTCTAGAAACACTGCCATAATATATTGTGATTTAGAGCAAAACTTACAGAAACTCTAGAAACAGAAGATGTGGTTTTGGCTGATAACCTTTGTCCAGCACCTTTGAATTATGGTGTATTCTCTTTGAATACACACACACACACACACACACACACACACACACACACACACACACACACACACGGCCTCACAGTTTTCGTTCCATGATATCCCTTTTGCTGTCTACTAGTACATGTTTTGTATACCAAAAAACCAACTCTGTTCTTAGGCCTTGGTCCTCTCACTGAACTGTAGCCCAGAAAGCTATTCTCCAGACTGTGCTACAGGCGTCACATTGGCAAACTCCTTGTCGCTAACTAGCCTTCCTGCCAGTTCACTTTTCCCACTCCCATGTTATATATTCCACTTTGTATCTCTTTCATTACCTATGTACTGGTCTTTCCTTGGGAGAAATCACTTTGCTACCTATGCAGAAGAGCTCTATCTGCATGGCACTTGTGGTTCATGACTGGGTTTTCTGAAGTCAGAGAGTTGTTCTTGAATGAGTCAATAACCTTCACTCTCTCTCTGTCTCACATCCATAGCATGACATGCACATCTGTCCTAAAGACATAATCCTCACCCAAGCATCTTGGAAATCTGTTGGAAATTTCTCCCTGCCCCTGGAATATTCTCCCTTCTTTGAGACTCTCCCCTTCCTCCACTCAACATAATTGCTTCTAGAACTCTCCACTTGAAGAAATTTTGCCAACCATTACTGGGAGACCAAATTATAACCCACTTTCTCCATGGGTGGCAATTCTTCATAACCTCCATTTGCAATTCCTGTAACTGAAGCCATCACTAATTCATCCACGTTTTTGCCCCTTTCAGTGGAGCTGTTAGAGGGAATTGTGAAGCTAAACATATGGTAGCTACAGAGGAGCAGGAATTATGTGTGGAGGTATCTCCCATGCGTTGATTTTGTTGACCTCCCAAGATATATGAGAGAGTAGAGAGAGGCTCCAGAAGAAGGAAGATCACATTGAGAAAATGGAGAAAGGTCAAAAGAGAGAGAAAATCCTCCTCCTTATTCCTTTCCCTTGATACCATGCCCAGGTCACTTTGGATCCTTAGCTCAGGGCTTCTCGGGTACATATACCCAGCATTTCTTTCAATATATCTAAAAGTCCACAGGAAGGAAAAGACTTCCTGTCATAGTTGATATCCTAGAGAAATCTTTGCCACTTGTTTGCATAGACCCCTGAATAGTGTTGCCAGACTGTGAGGTAAAATGGATGTCAGAAAGGCAAGACTTCATCTTAAAATTATTAGGAGATACAAAGAAAAAGTAGAAATGTACTCAGTGACCAGCTAACCTTGATCTCTCTTGGCATTTTCTTTGGGGAAGTCCCACCACTTAGTTTTATTGTCCTACACTGGCTACATTCTAATATATTGAGCACCTCATCTCAAAAAGAAAGAAACTATATTCTGTGTTTTCAGAAAGAAAGTGATTTTAACTTATGTACAGCATGGAAATATGAACTCGAAGGGAAAAAAATCAGTGACAATAGCATTATGAAGAAGAGTTACTTGATTCCTCACCCCTGGGAATAGTTTCACCTTTCTAACAGTATATAGCAAGTGTGGCTTCCTGCAGCACTTTACCAGGTTTCACCCAAAGCAGAGGTGACTAAGAGTTGTGAGCACAAGGACAAGAGAAATTCCTTCTTGATTACTGAGTTCTTTGCACAGAACTAAATGAGAAACAGCTTTAGTGTTCTGCACATTTGATTAATTGGCATCCAAAGGCAGCACTGCTAGTTCCCTGAGGAAGTGTGGTACCTTCATACATAAGCAGGAGTATTCTCTCTCTAAAGGAATTGTAAAGAGAATTATGTAGTGTTCAAAGCAGGGATCTGGGAGGTCAGAATGGGGGTCATTCTGAGGAATCATTTATTATAATCTAAAATTATGGAGATATGAGCTCATCTTTTGCCTTCCTTGGACAGTGAACTTTATATTGAAGTAGCATGATTAAGTGATTCTCCTCACCACAAAAAAACCTCACTGGGGCAACTAATCATAGTGGGAACAAAACAAATGTTCCAAAACCTTAGTAGTTTGGGATATTTTAGGAATGAGAGGAAATGTACTGGACTGGTTGTTTATGGAAAAGCAGAGATCCAGGAATTAGAAGGCCCGAGGCAACTAACAGGCCAAAGCACAGCAGCATCTCCCCAAACCTCAGGGTGTTCAGCTCTAATATGAAAAGTTACTATGAGCCAAAAGTCTCTGCAAATGCTAACATCCTCTGACATCCAGACAATGTAAAAACAAAACAAAAACAACAAAAATAATTAACAACAGTAACAGCAGCTAACACACAATGCTTACTCTGTGACAGAGACAGTTCTAAAGTCCTTTTACATATATTGCAACATTTAATATTCATCACGGTCCTATGAGATAAGTAATATTATCATTCACTTTCTTATGGTGAAGAAACCGAGGCAAAGAGACAGAAAATGACTGACCAGATTAGATTCTGGGGGACCACAAAAATCCCAGAATTTATTTGTAAAAAGTGTGCATTTGCTCTTACATGTTTAAACTTCAGTCGCCTTCAAAGTACTTTCTGTTGGATGCAATACACCTGTTGAGACACGTTTTCCACTGCTCAGAACAGTTTCTGAACTCGTCAATTTTGACGCCTGTTAGTGCTTTTGCTGTTTTTTGTTTCACCTCTTGTACACCGGCTAAACGTTTCCCTTTGAGAATTTTTTTCCTCTGGGAAAACAAAGCAAAAGTAACTTGGGGTGAGATCAGGTGCATAGGGAGGGTGGGGCACGGGGGTCATGCCACTTTTGTCAAAAACTGCTGTATACTCAGCATGGTATGGACAAGTATGTTGTCACGGTAGAAGAACTAGTCACCTGTTTGCCACTACTCCGGGCATTTCTTCTGCAAATCGTGACAACCTTCTCAAAACTTCCGGATAAAAACTTTGGTTGACTGTTCGATTAGGTGGAATAAATTCCAGGTATACTACAAGGGGCCTGCCCTCCAAAAGATAATTCTGGGTTTTTTGGGGTTCCCTCCTCAGAACTTCAGAACTAGTAGGTCCAGGTTTTGGATAGAGGTCATATGACTACAGTATCCTTGTTCTTAAACCCCTCACTGCATTGTCTATTGCAGTATAGGTAGAGGTGTGTTTGTGTGTGTTACATATTGTATTGTTTCTCTCTCTCTACTTACTCTGTTTCTCCTTTTTATTTTCATTCTACACATCTCTCACCACTAAACATTTTAGGGTGTCATACAGGTTTTTTCATTTATTTGAGTTTAGGTTATCTTACTAATGAGAAAAAGCTCCTCAGTTTGATCCAAGATGGACCTGGGATAATTCTGGACAGAACTGTTCTCTGGCCATGGATTGCCACACTGCTCTCACTTGGTGAAAAGGGTAGCTAGGAGGTCATCACAGCAGGTGACAAAACCCTTCAAAATTCTCATTGACTTGATGATTGGTCAGAAATTGCATCTTTCTGGGTGAAGGTTAATGTTCTCTGCCTTCTTATATCCAAGCAGAGATTGTCTGGTGACTCTCAACAATCCTCCTCCTTTGTTTTCTTTAAGATTAAATTAATTTGTGGTGTTCAGATATGAAACAGAATCCAGGTAATAGCTCTCAGAAATTCTTCATTGTTAGGCCAACAGGGCTAAGCAGACTTTTTCTTTGTAATATATGGCAAATTTACACATCACCACTTACCACTCAAATGAATTCAGTTCAGCTCAAACTATTAAGGGGCTAAAGCATATTTTACCACCAGTAGGAGAAAGGATGTATATTAAACTTCTCTCAAGCAGCTTTCAAGGTACCTTAATATATCATTAACTTAACACTACTAATTTAGAATTTAAGATACTTTAATATCTCATTAACTCAACACCACTAATTTGAAATTTAAATAACTAAGTTATGGACTAGCTCAAACTTGAACTTTTTATCATTTATGAAAAAAGGTTTGCAAAATAAATTAATGGTAAAAACACCATTTCAGAGAAAATATTTAATCCACTGGAAGGCAAACTATTTTCAACCTGTTTCAGTAATTGTAAATTAATATTACAGTCTGCTCTTTAGTTTTTCCTAGGCTTCTCTACAAGGTATCATTTTGCACAAATAAGAGAAAAATACAGCTTAGGAAACCCAGATTTCTAACAATTTTTGTCCAACAGCTTGGTTTAATATTTTTATATATAAAATATTTTTATACATTATATATATATTTATACATATATTTATATATTTTTTATAATTTTTCACATCTCTTTCCCTTAAAAGGAGAATATTGTTGACAAGTTTAAAGTAATCTTGCTGCCATGGTGACCACAGTACTCTGAACTGGTCATTTTGGATTTATTCAGATAATTATGAATTTCTTCATTGGGAAAAAGTCTGAAATTTCTTTTTTTTTTTTTTTGAGTTGGAGTCTCACTCTGTCAACCAGACTGGAGTGCAGTGGCCGCTCCCGGCCACCGCAACCTCGACCTGCTGGGCTCCGGTGAGCCTTCCGCCTCAGCCTTCCGAGTACCTGGAATTACAGGCGCATGCTACCACGCCGGCTAATTTTTTTATTTATTGTAGAGATGAGGTCTCACCTGCCCAGGCGGGTCTTGAACCCGCGGACTCAGGCAATCCACTCACCTCAGCCTCCCAAAGGAGCGGGATGACAGGCTGAGCCACCGAGCCCGGCTGAAATTTCTATTTAATCTACCCAAACCGTAACATTTAAAATCTAATTTTTAACTATCTTATTTCCTCCAATAATGGTCTCTAAATAAGTAACTTTTAAAAATTTTACAGTCCACTATTTCTAATCCTGTGGAAAATCATTTCTGCTATTTCTAGTGAAAATGTGTATAAATAATAGTAATTTCTAAAAGGAGACTCTAGTCTTTTTAAAGGCTTTCAGAAAGATCTATGGTTTTACCATTCAGATGATAGAGTTCAATAATGTAATAGCTACGGTATTAATCAGATGAACTGTGAGGTGATCAGTATGTTAACTTACTTCACTAGTGTAATCTTTTTTATGGTCTCTATGTATCCCATAACATCATGTTGCATACCTAAAATATACACAATAAAAAATTATTTTAATAAACAAAATGTAGAGATGGAGGACATGTGAAAGAGTCTCCTGTAGCCTCCCCCATCAGGCAAGTAAGATAGCATGAACCAGTCTATTTTGCAGATGAGGAAGCTGAAGGCTTTAGAAGGTAACACACCAGTGACACGATGTTATAAAGTTATAGCTTTTCAAAGCCAGAACATTGTGAAGAAGGGTTCAAGAACTGAAGTCTCCTGCCTGGAACTGTGTACCTTTTATTCCTGTATTTTTAGTAGCTGGAGAATGGAAATGAGAACTACGAAAATCTACCATTTGAAGGCATGGTAGTAAATGAAGAGAACGCTGGACTGGGGGTGAGAACACCTGAATCCTATCCTCAGCCCTGTTATCACAAAAACTCTGCTGGGCGTTGTCTGCTTCATCTGAAAATGAAAAGATTGGATGAGATGAGATGCCATCTCTCTCTTATTGCCACATTAGCAGACATTAACTTAAAAAAATCTAGTGCTTTGTAAAAATATAGAGGGCAAAGTAAGTATTGTGTTGCCAGGACTCTTAGTTGGCTGAGAAGATTCTGGCAGAGCTCCTTTAGGTGCCTCCCTCACAGGGCGTGCTGCTAAATCATTGCTGTAGGTATCAACATGGTGCAGTGGATGAGCACTGAGGTGCCTGGTCAAAGTCAGAGAGGCACAAGGGCTTTTTAACCTCAGCCTGATCCCATTAAACTCACTGGAGTGTGATTTTGGACATATAAAGCAAATGTATTGGCTCTGAGCCCATCAAGATTCTGAGACTCCTTCTCAACAAGTAAGCAAGCAGATAGACTAATCATCTGAGATAGACTTTGTTTTATGCAGTCTGTATTAGGGATCTATATAATCCAAGGTGTGCCGTGTGATGAGACAATGCTAAAGTGCACATCTGTGAAACAGATTTCCCTTCAACTGATGATGTCATGAAAAGGCTCTGAACTCTGAATCAGCAGACTTGAGCTTCAGTCTTAAAAAGGCCAGTCACTTTGGGAAGGTTGTTTAGCAACTTGGGACCTATTTTCTCCTCTCTGAAATGCAGATTCTCGAATAATTTCCTTGTTTTCTCCTAGCTCTAGTAATTTGAGATTCTGTGTAATATTTGAACTTTATGAGACAGGCAATCCAGTTGGGAGTCAACCTACATCCTAGAGACAAAGCAACTTAAAAATATATATATATAAAATATAGATTTATATGATATAATAAAATAATATAGAATATATAGGTATTAATATATTAGATATATAATGTATCTATTCAAAATTAATATATTAATATCTATATTATATATTATTTTAGTATATTTATAAATATAGATTATATAATATTATATAATTATATAATATGCTAAAATATATAATATATAGATATTAATACATATTAGATATGTAATAATATCTATTATATATATTTAAAATTGCTTTATATAGACAAAACTTTGATGGAGCATCCAGAAAATTAGAGTAATGTGCAGAACTTCTGAATTTAACTGCTACTTAAGACAGGATTTTTGTAAACTTGAGGATGACGCGTTTGGAGAAAAATAGAATTGATGTGGCATCTCTTAATCTTAATTGTAGTTTGATCCTTTATCCAGGATCTTTACAAAGAAACTTTGAGGTTTTAATGAATATTAACAATTGACAAACTAGAGCCAGGTCCTTGGGAAGTTGGATATTTTGGGGTCTTCTGGAGAGTTAAATTGATTATTGTGACCATTTGACCTAGTTTATCCTCCACCTGTGGAATACAATCTCATTCTTCAGATATATTTCATTGATAGAATCTTGTTAAAATGTAATATCCTTTTATATACTGAGGTTTAAAGTTAAACAAGTTTCTTGCCTTTAGATACTCAAGTGATGCTAATATAGTCTTTTTATGGATGTTCCTTATCCTATAACATTATCTTTGTATCATATTTTATATAGTTTTTCTATCCACTCTTACATTTGGTCATCACAGCAAACTTCTCTGAGAAGCTGGAGGTAAAATGCTCTCTCAATTTTAGAGAAGAAAAACTAGATTCAGGTGCCAAAGTCACATGACCCCATCCCCAGTTATTTTGTCATGCTTTTCATTACCAATAAATGGATGAGTTTGTTCCACTATTCAAAGGGCATCTTGCTCAAGGCTGGTGTACATTTGCAAGTTCCTTACTGACAGCCAAATATTGTCACCCTATAGGGAGTTACTCAGAGAAACACAGTGTGAATGATTAATCTATATGCTGCCGAAGGTTGTGAATAATTAAAAGGATACTTTGGAAAATAATATTTTATATATTGTCATACAATTTTATTAATGTTTCTGATAAGTGTAAAATATGTGAGAAGTGTTGAGGTAGATTTAATGAACTGCAGAGTTGGAAGAGGATGAACACCCCAGAAAGAGACAACTTATAAGGATAATCTGAAAGAGTTGAAACAGGAATAACCAGAGAAATTTACAGACCAATTACATTGTCCATGAGTGTGGTTTGTTTTCTGAAAGTTCAAATTTCTCAATTTAAACACTCAATTCAATTCTATCCCCTTCAAATAAGTCATCTTGAGAGGCTATATACTTACTCCATTCGTGCTGCTTATTAATTGAATTATTTCAAGAACTTCTCTTTTATAATTGCTTTCTGAAACAGACACTTTCTTTTAAATATTCTTAATGGTGTTTTAGATAAAGTCAGAATTACTCAGGGCCATGTCTGGTGAAAAGGTGGGTGTAATTTATTTTCCTTACTTTCTTTTTATCCTTCCATTTCCCTCCCTCCCTTCCTCTCTTCTTTCTTTCTTTCCTCCCCTCCTTACTTTGAAAAAAGAGATGAGACCAGATTTTGTTGTACGTCTTATAAACTTTCTCTGAAGACTCCAGAAATTATTCTAAATAATGGAAGGTTGCTGTAACAAGAACACATTTTCCAAGTTAATTATGTTGGTGTGTAAATTCTAGTTTGTGGGTTTAAAGTATTCAGTCTTGTGGTTTTGTAATAATATTTCCCAGAATGAATTCTACGGGACTTTTGATTAGAGTGTTGGAGTCGTTGCCCACTATAGGAGACCCGAATGCTTTCTCTGTGCTAGTGATGGACTTGGGTGAGCAGCTCTGGGCAGGGCTGAGGAGCAGGGCAGGGAATGGAGCAGAAGTGGTGTGGAGTATTGAGTTGGCTTAGGGTGCTACACGTCCCTGATTGGAGGCATCCAGAGAGAGTGGTCAGGGTGGTATGGCAGAAAACTAGAAGCCATGGAATGTAATGGGGACCCCCCAAAACTTGGAATTTACTTATTTAAAAATTCTGTATTTATTCTTACATGTTTATACTTCAGTCACCTTCAAGGTACTCTCCATTTGATACAATACACCTATAGAGACACTTTGTCCACTGCGCAAAACAGTTTTTGAACTTGTCAGTTTTGATGCCTTTTAGTGCTTCTGCTGTTTTTTTTTTTGTTTGTTTGTTTCACCTCTTCCACATCAACATTTCCATTTGAGGAATTTTTTCTTTTCTGGGGAAACAACACCAAAAAAGTTGCTTGAGGCATGGGGGTCATGCCATTTTTGGGCAAAAACTGCTGAATGCACATCATGATATGGGGAGGTTGTTCATGGAAATCACCCATCATGAAATTGGCAAACACTTTGAAAGAATCTCAAAAAAATTTTTTCACTGAAGCTGAACACAGCCACTCACATAAATACTAGCTGGAACACTGATGCTGATGAGTTCCTGGAATACTTATCTATCAGGGGAAGACTGTAGTACAAAGGGGCCTGCCCTCCAAAAGCTAATGAGGGTTTTGGTCCCATCTCATATCATGGCTATGTAAGGACCTGGGGATGCCAGGCCTGATGTCATGTTTGAGAATCAGGGTGGTGTGGTGGAAAGGACATGGGACTGGGAATGTTGCTTAAAATATTACTTCTGCTCCCAACTAACTGTAACATTTGGGCAAATAATTTAACCTCTCCGTGCTTATTTCCTAATCCATCGAGTTAAAATTATAGAACTAAATGAGCTCAAGGTTTCCTTAAAGATTAAAATTGACTTTATTAGGGATGGATGATAAATGTCTTCAAATACTTGAAGAACTCTCATGTGGAAAAAGGATTAGACTAAGACTGTAGAATCTCTATGGAGGAGACAAATATCAAAGGATTGCAGGGGAGCTAATTTTAACCCTAAGTTAGAAGGACTGTCCAACACTGAGCTGGCTACCTTGAGGATGGAGGGAATCATGGATGAGTTCCCCATCCATGGAAGAATTCAAGAAGACTGAGAAGGCCAATTTTTATGTTGTTTTAGAAGGGAAGCATAAACAGCAAGAAGTGGTGGGCTGGTTGATTATAAAGGTCTCTTTCAGTTCCAAGATTCTAGGAATTTCTATGCCTTAGGTGGTCTTCTGTGCCCTTAATTGTGTTTGTGATGCCACACAAGACCTGGGAATGACAGGTGTAGACGTCCTAGGCAGTTCTAGAAGTGAGAAGTGACACATGAAGGTTTGGTTCATGCTGCCTAGACATCTTTAGAATTCCTAGAAAAATATGCATCCTAGCAACCTTGTTGTTTAACCTAATGTTACGTGAAAGACTTGA
This sequence comes from Carlito syrichta, assembly GCF_000164805.1. NCBI lineage: Eukaryota > Metazoa > Chordata > Mammalia > Primates > Tarsiidae > Carlito > Carlito syrichta. The sequence goes on along the minus strand of NW_007247695.1, from coordinate 265,089 downwards.
AGAAGAGTCTCCCAGAGTCATTGAATGAGAGTAGCTAAAAGAGGAACCTTTAAGCTTCCTCTCTTAGCATCCTCACTGCAATTGTTAAGATTGTCCCTTCATTTCTTAGCAGGGATACATCTCACAAGCCGCATCAGGCCCCAGGCTCCAGAGTAGCATGTCATGTGAACACAGAGCTAATCATTATTGATTCCTTGGGCCATTATGGTAAAGGGACATTAATTACCATCAGCCCAGTTGCACTAACGTAGTTGTAATGAGCACGCCTGTGGGAATTCCCAATGAGGGAACTGCTCATCAGATCACAGCAACCAGCAGGAGAATGAGGTGGGCTGGGGTGCAGGTGTCCAGGAGGAAGACAGTTTCATTGGCCTAACTCTAGTTACCTCCAGAGTTTCTGCTAATTTATGCACTGGTGCCCAAAGCACTCTGTGAAATGCCTCTCCCTTTTTTTCCTACTCCCTGGTATGTTCTCTTCCCTATACACAGTACAATAGTCCTGGTTTCCAGATGCATCTGGTGGTACCAGATCCCTGCTTATTGGACTCATCTCACAACTCTTCGAAGTGTGGGCCAGGCTTGGTGGCTCAGCCTGTAATCCCAGCACTTTGGAGGGCCAAGACGAGTGGACTGCCTGAGCCTGCAGTTTCAAGACCAGTCTGGGCAACTTGGCGAGACCTCATCTCTACAATAAATAAAAAACTTTCCAGGCGTGGTAGTGCGTGACTGTAGTTCTGGCTACTTGGCAAGCTGAGGTGAAGGATCGCCTGAGCCCAGCAGGTCGATGCTGGGGTGGCTGTGAGTGTGCCACTACACTCCAGCCTGGGCGACGGAGTGAGACTCCAACTCAAAAAACAGAAGTGTAGGCTGGGCAAGACTTCATTGAGTTAAAGAGTATGTGCATATCTTTGGGATGAAGAGAGACCCTAAGTTCCTACATGCCACCTTTCTTAGTAGAAAGTTGACTTTGTACATTCCTACTTTCTTTTCTTGTCTCTACCATCTCCACCCTTTAATTTGCCTTCCTTTCTGAACAATAATTGTTAACACTTAATGAGGGTTTACTATGCACCAGGCCTCATGGTAAGTGGTTAACCTAAATTGCCTCATTTAAGCCTTACAAACTTACTGCGATTACCCCACTTTTTGCAGATAGGAAAAAACACTGAGGTTCGAAAGCCAAGTAATTTGCTCAGAGTCCTAGCTATAGTCTGAACTTAAACCAAACTCACTTGTTTTATATTGTTGTATTCTTTTTGTATTTGGTTCCTAGTATATGAAAACATGGATGGCTCTTGCATAATCAAATGGCAATTGAAGGAGTACCAAGTTTGGTAATGTTATCTGTATCTCTATTCACTGACCTGTCTTCATCTACCTTCCTCTCTATATACCACCTTTCTCTATATATACCTTCTTCATACTTTTAATCTTCCTTTTATTTTATCTTTACAGGTATCTGATCAATGTCACTTTTGAAGGGAGAAATCTGTCCTTCAGTGAAGATGGCTACCAGATGCACCCGAAACTGGTGATAATCCTTCTGAACAAGGAGAGGAAGTGGGAGAGGGTAGGACATGTCTTTGGCAATTTTTGAGCAAAGTAGAGGGGTAGGGATGTAAAATTTTGCAATACATTAAAGAAAAACAGGTCCTTGGTTTTCATCTTTAGATCTGTGGAACAAGAGATGAATACTTGGAGAACACAGAAGTCATTTATCAGACTTACATCTTCATTTTCCTGCTAATTTGGTTGATCAAGAGGTTGTTTTCTTTCTGTATTACCATTTAATCTTGATAATTGCATTGCTGTCTGCATGATGACTTTGTTTTCATGGAAGCATATGTATGTACAATATAACATAATTTGGCGGAAACTGAATCAGTGGTACAATTCAGAAGTTGTGTTCTATACAGTATCTGGGGAGGCTTATAGAATAATTTACTATCAGACAGGTTTAGATTTACTGTGATAGAAGAGTTGCCATGCAAGACTCTGCTCAGGATTTCTCTTATAGCCAGCTGCTCATGATATTTTAAATTTTACCATCAGAAATTAATCTCTGTGAATGCCAAATCTACAATTCACTAACTTGTCTATTTAGGACCTTGGGCAACTACTCTGTGCCTTTGTTTTCTCATCTGTAAAATGGAGATAATAATCATAGCATCCACAGGTATGAGGATTAAATATATTAATAGACGTAGATTATTCAGAAGTGTGCCTCGCATGTATTAAGCACTCAGTATTATCTTCTATAATTACTCTAAATTCCTAGAGAATGTTCTTGAGAGCAACGTCATCATTGGTATATATCTAAGTATATTCTGCAGAGTCCTTGTCCCTTGGGATACTTTGCTGAAAAATATTTCTACAGATGAACAAGGTTGGGAGATGCTGCTTACTGTTTCTCACTCTAGGAGAGTCTCAGGACATATTAACACTTGAAAGTCCAGAGGTATCTTATAGCAAAGAGACATCTTTATTTTATTTAATATGGAGTTTCCTGGAATCATTTTACTCCATGACCCCTTTGTTCATGATATTCATATTCTGTGAAAGCATGTTGGGGAACTGGTTTGAGAAAATTGCCACAGACTCCACGGGCCAATTGGCAGAGAACAGTTTTTAAGATGTCAGTGTGGTTCTGACTAGAATGGAAACTAAACTATACATTTCTGGAGTCAGTAGCCAGGAAGAGTTCAGAGAGAAACTTCCTGAAACTCACAGTCTGAGCAGCTAGTTATGTGACTGTTCACCTGGTAAACCAGGCCTGTGTGGCTAAGGCAGTAGAACCCAGGACTTAATTCTTCAAATTGACGGGCTTTGATGTAGCATGCATTTCCTCTTGCCAGGGCGTAGCCATAAGGCTTAAGTAATGCCTGATTCTTGATTAAAGCTACACTCTCTCCACTGAGTTATCATTTCTCTAGAAATGGTTGTTCCCTGGGTTCCTGCTTTCCACCCCAATCAAGCTGCTTTCACTACTGCTGTAGCGACGTCATAATTTAAGAAGTGTTCTGGGCCCCTCATGTATAACAGACACTTCTGTCTCTCTTCAGAAGAGGAGTTATTAATAACTGAGACTTCATAGTAGCTCATAAGATGTCCAGCTGGGGCAGCTTTTATGCAGTAGACTCATGATTACTGTCTCAAGCAGGAGGCATTTCACAACTATTCTTTCTTAAAGAGACACCACTTACCATCCTGCTGACTCCTTTTCCTGAGGGTGAAATCTGAGGCCTGTGCCCCCTCCCCTTTTCAGAGCTAGACCCTCCCTCCTGAGATCTGGATCCTTTCCTTCACCAATTCCAGTTTTATTCTAGCTCTGAAATTTATTCTTTAGTTTGCATATGATCCAAGAACTATGCATTGATGCCCCAAATGGACATCTTATGAGCTACCTATGAAGTCTCAGTTATTAATAACTCCTCTTCTGAAGAGAGATTATTTATTTTTTAAAAAATAAACCTCATTGTCCCTGACACCTGCCTTTATCCATTCAGATCAGTCCTCCTGATGGCTGCTAGAATGATCTTCCTAGAGCACAACTTGAATCGTGACACCAAACTCAAGACTTTTGTGCTTTATGGATTGGGTCTAGACTTTATTCATTCTTGCACTCAAGGCTCTGGTCTACTTTCCCAACTTGTCTTTTCTTCCTTGTGGTTTCCTGTCTCACCGTCAAACTATCCTGGGCTCCTTTCTCATCTGAGACTGTGTCTTGATGTGTTCTGCTCCCTGTATATGTCATGATCTTTCTTCCTGGAATAAATGGTCCAATTATACAAATCATGACTATTCTTTGGATCCAAATTAAAATGTTACTGCTTCTTTCCCTGACTTTTGACTAAGATGTAACCTCCCACTCCCTTGTTCCCTGTAGCTTTTGTCCACCAGCCTACGGTAGCACTCATGGCATCTGCCTTGTGTTAGAGTTATGTGTGTGCATGCTTTCAAAGGGCAGAGGCTGAGTCTTTATCTCATCGTGTCCTCACAGCAACCTGGAAGAGTGCATTGCATACAGCAGTTCAATAAATATTTGTGGCATGAATGAGAACCATTACATAATGAGACAGTTCAAAATCTATCATTAAGAATCCAAGTTTATGCTACTGCCCTTGATACAATCGCTGTTATTTGGGGGAAAGGGGGAGGATAAAATCTTTATGTAGATTGAATTTGTATAGATCCTACTTTAAATGTACTAAAAGAAACTTGCTATTTAAAGGAATTCTGTGGTTAATCTTTTTGTAAAGCATTTAGGGGGTTTGAGAAAATAGAACATTTTTATATTGACTTGGTTAAACCAAGGAGCACTTTGAAAGAGAGATGTCTGGTGTTCACTGAGTTCACAGAGCCAAGCATTTCCCCCTCTCCCAATTTGGAAGCCCTTGTTAGGGCTCACCTGTGGGTTGGGGTGTGGGGAGGTGGCAGGAGCCAAGCTCAGCTCTAGGGGGTGTGGTGAACCTGCACTGTGGAAAGTTGTCCCTGTCCTTCCACTGTTACCCTGGCCCCCAGGATATCATTCTCAAGATGCTTGATGGTGCTCCTGAAGTCCTCTGTGGTCCAGGGAGGATTTAGTGTCAGTGGACTCCAGGCAGGCACCAGAGTAAAGACACTACAGGGAGAAGTCGGACATTGGAAAGATAAGCAGGGAAGGCATCTGGATTTGTGGAAGAAACACGGGCTTAGGACAGGACTCTCAGCTACTAGTAGACCACAAACTAGCCGTGACACTTGCTTTTTTCACTTTTCTCCATCTTTCTCTCCTTATCTCAAAAGTGATGATATAAGACTAAGAGACATTTAGAGTTCTTTCTAGTGCTAACTTCTGGGATTGCAAATTCTCCTTGTAAATAAATAGATGCCTGAAATGGAAATTGGGCAAGGGCTGGAACACACGAAGGAACCTGAGATTGTTTAGAAGAGCAGTTGCTCTCAGGGCATGTTTGTCATTCTTGTCATTTAGGTAAATATCATTTCTCTAGAAAGGACCTTCCTGGTGATGCATGGTGAGGTGGTCACCCAGTCATTCTAACAGTGGATTTTAATCTTCTTCAATAGACTTGTTTTCTGGTGTTCTGCTTATTTGCTTGCTTGTTTTGTTTATTATCTGTCTCTTCACAGCAGAATGAATGCTCATGGGAATAAGGACCTTTTTCACCTCCATAATTCTGACCCTTCAGAAAAGCACCTGACTCAGAGTGACTACTCAAAAGATAATTGTCAAATAAATGAAGAATTCTTTTGCTTAGGAGAGTTAGAATAATGACCAGCTATTTCACTTCTACCTCCAAAATACTCTTTTAGACAGAAAGGTTTACTGGGGACAGCATGAGAACAGGTTCTTTTTCTACCTCTGGGGTGAGCAGGGAGGTTTGACATCCAGTGTGTACGTGTATGCATGTGTGAACAGCTTTTAGCAAGGAGCCTCGAGGCAAGAAAGATTCATTAAGTTGTTGGTGTGAACTACGTGATAGGATTTCACAATGTTCCTTCAGGTTCGTAAAAGTAGTCCCAATGCTACCGTCTTATAAATTTGGTTCCTTTGGAAAGACTTGAAGTCAATGCGACATAGTCTGTGGTTTTGGAAATCAGAAAGAACTGAGTTCAGTTCCCCTATGTTGGCATTAATCAACCGTGTAAACCTGAACCAGTGACTGATATTACCCGAGTCAATATTTTCCATTTGTAAATTAGAGTTTTATATAAGGCTGTTGAAGAGATTTCATAGTCAAAAACCAGTTAATAGTGACTGAAATGTTGTCGGTATTCCACAAATGTCAATTGGTAGTCACCACCCTTCGTGTTTAGTTTTTTTAAGGCAATATTTGCACATGATAAAAAGTCAAATGGTATAAAAGGGTATCCAATAAAAAAAAAACCCTCTTCTCATCTATGATCCTTAGTTCCCCTCTCCAGAGCAGTACTGCTCTCAATTTCTGGAATCCTCCCCAGAGCAATTGTTGTTGCTAATTTTTTATGTATTCCTCTGAAAATACTCCAAACATAGACAAATTTGATTGATTTACCTAGCCTTTAAAAAAAAAAAAATGATATCTCTGCTGCTGTGAACCTTTAATGGGATCCTATATAAGTAACCTCTAAAAGGCATGGGATCAGAATAGCCAACAGACCTCCAGATCAGAATTATATTCACAGAAAGCCAACAAAATCTCTCTGGTATGTAGGAATGTGTAGAAGGACATTTAAAAAAGAAATATTGTACACATACACATATGAACACCCCAATATGCATGCAGACATAACCTGGTAAGGCAAAATGGGTTGGGAATGGTGGAAAAATCATTGTGTGCAGAGTAGGCTCATTTGTAAGACTTTCTAAGTGGGGGACAGCTGCATAAACCAGCATTAAAAATAGCCTGGCACAGAGAAGCAGTTCCAGCAAGCTTTAAGTCTTCTGTCTCTATCAGAGCCTTTCATGATTTGCTTCATTGCTGCTGCTCTCTGCTTCCATTTAATCGTTCCTAAAATGGGGATAATAAAAATGAAATGCAGTGGGGGCGTGTTCTGAGTAATGACTTCAAGAAATGATGATGGTGCATTTTCAGGCTGTAAGATGTAAACAGACCTTAAAGGGACTGTCTGGGTCAGAATTAAAGGAGGATATGTAAGATTTGCCTCTCTGCTTGTCTTTTCCTCCAAAGAGACCAGGAGTGTGTTTTATGAGCCCACTCTGTCTTCCCTGCCTCTACCTACCAGAAAATTGTCCATCCTTATATAGATTAAAGCATTCTCAGTTTGTGGGGGTCCTTCTTTGTACCCTCTGAACCCATGACCATCTATGGCTTGCAACTCTGAGATGTCACATCCACATTTGCTAGTGAAGGAAATTAATAAATTAATGTGCTTGGCACACAGTGCTGGACCAGGATAGTACTTAGGAATTAATGGATGAATCAATGGGAAGAAGGAAGGGTAAGCAAACTGAGAAAAGGAAGACCCCCTCAAGAGATGTAGCAGCAACAACAACGTGGTAAGATGGAGCGCTCTACCAGTATCTACAGCCTGGGATGAATAAGACAGACTAAGGGATGCTATGTGTCTCTTCTCCCATGCATCCAGGAGACAGCACTCAGTCCAGGGTGGGGAGGCTCCATGATCCTAGCACCTGAGGACTATGGTGATCATATTCCACAATGACCAATTTGGTGATAATATAATAGAGGTCAATCACTGCTGTGGCAGGTATCACCACTTGAAAGCTTTCAACTGCCACTTACATGCACACACACTCACTCAGGGACAAACTGACAGACTGCTCTTGAACCTAGAAACCCATCTGTTTGCCTCTTTGTTGTACCTCTGTACAATGCAAGACATTACTGCATAGGCAAATAAGAATGTATTTGGTGACTTCCCAGACATACCTGTACAAGCTGTGTTCCACCTCCCAGCCCCAGGGGAGAAACTGGGGAATACTCATGCTCTCTCCCGGTTCTGCAGAGGTTTTCTAAGGGGGTGCCACAGAAGCTCCTCATGTCAGGGATGTTTTCTCAGGATCTCCTGATACCACCATTTGACAACGTGCTATTTTTACCGACTTTGAACTGAGTACTAATATGCATCATTGGATTAAGGGATTAGAAAACAGAATCCATGGAGAAAGGCTATGGGAATTTGAGTTAAGGGAAAGAAGAAAAACGCAATGAGGTGATGACTTACTCTCTTTAAATGTATGAAGAATTATTGTGCCAAGTGTGGAGATCAGCTGTTCACTTTCTCCTCTGAGACAGAACCAGAGTGAGCGGGCTTAAGATCAAGCTGAGAGGGTTTATATTAGCAATAGGGAAAAATCTGTTAATAGAGAGAAGTGTTGAGTACTGGAACTGTTAAGAATAGCAGTGAATGACTTCGGAAGTCCTCAAAATGGGGTGCGTCCTTGTCTCTCTGTAATGTGCAGTCCTGCCCAAAGGACGATACATGAACTGTTGGACTTTGTCCTCTCCCCTTTGTTCCCTTCTCCTCCCCTTCTCCTTTCCTTCTTCTTTTCCCTCTCGATCCTTTCTGCCTTCCTTCCTACATGTAATTGTCGAGCACTTACCTTGAGCCAAGAACTGCTCCTACCAAATTAGTATCATAGTTTTGCTAGTGGCTGGGGGAGAAGAGAAGCAAGTATATTGCAAGAATAAATAAACGTACTTATGGTGACACTTAACATTTATATAAACGAAGGTGATTTTTGAATCTTACTATTTGATATAGTCTAACATTGAGTTGATGCTTCATGTTGCTTGATAAGTTAAGACTCTGCTAACATGTATTTTACTTAAGACAATGACTTACACACAGAGCCACTGGATTACATATTTTGGGAATGTTTTCTGACTTGTGATTATGGCAGGCCCTTACATCCAAGTGTTCTCTTGTTCCCTGAACTTCAAGAGCCCTGCCCCACCCTGTTTTCCTACACCCTTTTCCAGGGCTCAGAAAGAGACTATGCGGGGGATGGGGGTGTGGGGGGGCGGCAGCCCAGGGTGTGGGGAGGAGGAGGTGTGCTGAAAACCCCTAACGTCTCAACAGTGCTGTAGGCTCAGACCACAATGTCAAACTGCTGTCCCCATGGACATCTGTGAAATGACTCAAAGAGAAGAACAGGATGTATTGGGGGAATAGACTTCAGAAATATCATTTCAGAAAGGCTGGTTGTCTTCAGGAGCTCGTCACCAGCCACTGAATGAAAAGGATAAAAGATCACAATAACCTTGGTTGTCTTTACTTTTGAAACCTGTACATGCTGATGGGGAGAAAAAGCAGAACTGAACTCAGAGACTGAAGTGCTGGGTTAACCTTGGCTTAAGGAAACACAGTAAAAAGAAAAGCGTCCCCAAAGCCTAGAGATGGCTTTCATCCATCGTGTTTAAATTTTATTGAGATTTTTATTTCATGACAGTTTTCTGTGGTTGGCCTCTGAGTCCTCTAAACTATTTTTCTAATTTCTATGTTTTTCCAGTAGTGATATTAAAGAAGAAAGAATGGTAGAGGAGTTAGAGGACTCTGTTTATATCCATGTTAAAAACAGCATCTATAATTTCCTTATTGTAAAGGTAACTAATGTTTATTAAAGACATTTAGGAAAATAAAATAACACTTATACATACCCATACGTACAAGAATTAATAGTTCCATTTTTTCTATTTCTTACCAGTGTGGATTTTTCTTGTGTGTGCCATATGTATGTGTGTACATTATAATACAGTACAGTGTGATATAATAGATTGGTATCTTAATGTATGAATAGTTTGCAATCTACTTTTTTCTCTTACTGTGATTCTGTGGATATCTATTTTATTAAATATTATTCAAATGCATGAAAATTAATGTCTATCTAATATTCCATTGTAAAGATGTATCATACTTCTTCAGACTGGTCCCTTATGATTAGACATTCATATGTGTGTTAAATAGAGACTCTGGTTCTCATACGAAAATAATTTCAGAGTTGTTGATGGTCCAAATTTGATATCATAAAATTGCTTTTTAAGATGAGAAGATTGGCACACTTTTTGTTATCTAATGTCCCTAAATGTTAAAAATGAAAATGCTTAAAATTGCTTGGTTTATATTAATTTGGTAGCAACCTGCAGGTATATGTGCCATTGGTGTAGAAGGCTCTCCTTTATTGTTTCTGGTCTGCTAGGAGTGGTAGAGGGTTTTCTCTTTTGATTGAGTGTGCTGCCTTCTAACTTTGCTGATTAGTCTATTTCTTATCTTTGGTAGTTAATGTCACACGGAGAATGGGGTAGACCATGTGTTCTGTGCCTATCTGTACTTTTCATCATACTGGTTTCATTTTCTTGAAGGTTGAAGGCTTGTAAAATCCAGGCTCTCCTTCCAAAGGAACTCATAGGACTGACTCATGCTTGGTGTAATATCCTAATGCTGTTTTCTCTTGTCTACAAGTGAGCCAGGAAAGAGAGCCAGGAAAGAGAGCAATGCCCTCTTTCACCAGTGAGAGCAGCACCTGGCTGACTCACGCACAGGCTATGTTTTGAGACCAATGGGCTATTAAATATGAATAGTAGTGTACTATGCTTTTAATACCCTTATGGACTTTCCACCAAAAATACTACTTTGTGCATACATTAATAGCATATTGACTTTAGCTGAGATCTAAAGTTTGACATTAAAGCTATAGTATCTATTGGCCTTCATATACAAATATGCATCTATTAATCTAGTACCAGAAGATCTTATGATTTAAGTTTTTCCTGTAGTGATGGATTTGTGTTAGTTCATGCAGTCTCTCACTCCACATTACCTCGTTATAAAAACTGGGCAGGAACAGGGCAAAAATAATTTGTGTATACAGGGAGAGAAACTCTGACCTTGGCATGTTAACTTTGCTAAACAGCCTGTAGTACATCTCTCCAATGACTGCTTTCTAGATTTAAAAGGAAATATTGGCCAACAAATAAAAAATAAATTGTTTTTAAGAATTAAAGCTAGTAATAAAAAACATGGACATAGATTTACCATGACAACCATAGAACTCAAAATATTTGAGGTGATCTTATCATTTTCTTTGTAGAATTATTTCTGTTCATAACTTGGCAAAATTTTTAGTTCATTTTGATGAAGAGAGATGTCTTAAGGTGGCTTACTTGGGGTTCTTCTGCTTTCCTTCAGCCTTCCCTCTCTGTCCAGAGGTCAGGTGTTCTCTCCTGCTCATACAGGAGCAATGCCCCTACTGGTTGTATAGGCATTGCAGGCCTTAGTTTTATCAGGTAACTGGAGTTTTGAAGATCTAAACATAAAGCAAATCCATGCCAAGTGAATGCTGAGAAATAAAGTATGATCCTGGAGAGGAAAATAAAAGGAGAGGAGTACACGTAGAAAGCAGTCATTGGAGAGATGTTGCTAAATGCCAGGTGTTCAGTCGTGGTCCTTTTGCTCACCACACAGAAAGCCAATCACTGAGACAACAAGTATTGCCAGAGAAGAAGGCTTTATTTGCCTGATATCCACCAAAGAGAATGGGAGAGTCATTTTCAAATCTATCTTCCACTGAAGTAAGGGGTTTGGACGGAGGTAAGGAAAACAGGAACTTGGGAGAAATCAGAAAGAGGAGTTGGGAAACAGGAGGGGTCTGGCATCTCATTGTCTAAGTGGGGTGATCAGTGATAGAATGAGTTTGTCTCTTGATACTGCATGCTTGAGGCTTGGTTTCCTGAGAAGGAAATTCAGATAAGACAAAATTTCAATCTTTAAGTCCAGGAAGGAACTTAGAAAAGACAAAGTTTCAATTTAAGAACAGAAAGGTCAGTTTCTATGTCTATTCAAAAAACTGTAACCATTTGTACTATGGGAAAGTTGGACCAGCTTCAGAAAGAATGGTAGATAGACCTTGAGGGGAAAGGAAACCATACCCCCCTCCTGCTCTATTTTCCATGAACAACATGTCCATGCTTACACCAAACTTCCTCTGGATGTCCTTTCACATTTTTTTCTAGTCCAGGGGTTTGGTGTAGAGTATCTTCTGAGTTCATCATCTTTGGCTATTCCTGAAATAATATGTACAAATTTTTTCTTCACACATCCCCTAGGAAAGGGAGTTTACTAGAAAAGGAACAGCCTGTAATCCCAGCACTTTGGGAGGCCGAGGTAAGTAAATTGCCTGAGCCCACGGGTTCGAGACCCGCCTGGGCAACTTGGCGAGACTTCATCTCTGCAATAAATCAAAAATTAGCCGGGTGTGGTAGTGCGCGCCTGTGGTTCTAGCTACTTGGAAGGCTGAGGCAGAAGGATCGTCAGAGCCCAGCAGGTTGAGGCTGTGGTGTCCAGGAGCAGCCATTGCACTCCAGTCTGAGTGACAGAGTGAGACTCCAACTCAAAAAAAGAAAAAAAGAAAAGGAACAAAAGATTCCCTCTTAGGTAGAATTTCTGGTGGATAGAATGCAGGTAGACACTTCAACATTCTCTTTATCAAAAAATGAAAAAAATTATGTTTTCTTTCTCAGAACTGAGAAGATATATAAATGCTAGAACAGACTAGCCTGGAATTAAGGGATATTAGAAATATTTGACCATTAAACATCTGACTCTTATATAACATTTTATTAGCAGTGCTGTTTTTGAGGAATTTTTATATGGATACCATTTTAATTTCAATTGAAACCTTGAGAAATACTTGTATATGTAAGCATATTGAGGTTCAGTGAGGTCACATGATTTTTCCAAAGTCACACAGCTAAGGAATGGCAGAGCTGGGTATAGACATTGATGTCCAGCTCCATTTATGTCTGGCATGTTTTTTGCCTCAACACACAAAATATAAGAACACAACTAGAACAACAGAATCAAAGTGTAGCAATATCAATGTGGATAATTTTCTAGACTAGAGGACAGTTCACACTATGGAAACATGCAGGCCCTATCACTTAAGAGTTTTAAAACTGCATGCTAAAAATTGATCTAGCACCATGGTTGGAGGTGGGAGCATGGGAGTCAGTTAGCCCACACTGTGACTGGCTACTTCAGGTAGTATTTTCCTGTGATTAACAAAAATTAAAAGGAAAAAGGAAGGAAGGGAGAGAGGGAGGAAAAGAAAGATAAAGGGGAAAAAACTTTCTTGTATCCCTATATAACTATACTTCCTATCTGTTATACACACACGCACACACACACCCCTACCTTCTCTTTTCAGTTGAAAACAAAACCTCTCTCTCAAATTTTGAGGATAGAACACATTTCTTTGAATAATAAAGGCCATAACTACCTATAAAAACAGTTGTCTAGGTCTTCCATGCATAGAGGTGATTTTCTAGGAAATAGTCATTAAAAGCTCTTTTAAAATGCAACCCCCTTGGCAGTGGCACTGCAGCTCCGAAGCCCCATTGATCAGACATCTGTTGGAGGTGCAGAGAAATGTTGAAACACCAAGGGGAATTTAAAATAGCTGACCTACAAAACAGCTCTTAAATCTTAGTAGGACAGTGACATGAAAATTTAACTTTGCTTTATATGAAACACAAGCAACCAAATATTTTATGAACTCAACCAGCTAAGGGAGAGGAGTTTTGAGAGCTTATATAAAACTAGATAAATTAAACTAGATTCATTAAGTTAAAAAAATGTCTATGAAAGAAAAAGTAGGAGCAAACTTGGAGTAAGAACACTGATTTTGGATTCATCATTGCTGCTTCAATATTTCCCCACATGTGACTGTGGTTTTCAACTGTGGTATATGAGTTAATTTAAATAGGGTGAACTTTTTAATTTAAATAATCATCTATTTATTTTTATAATTATCTTCTTTTTTTTGCGAGTGATACTTGTCTCACATGTGTATAGTCACAACTGGAAATTTTTAATATGTGTATTTTAAAAAGAATGTTATTTCAAATATTAAATATCTGTGGTACACACATGTGGTGAAAGATGTGACAGTAGTATATGAATGACTGAAATTTGGGCAATATTTCCATGGGGCAAAATGTCTTCCTGCCCTATGCCAGCCCCTATGTCATGGCATTCAGATATGACCTACTTTCCCTTCCTTTTCTTTCAGCCTTCTGCATTTAGCCTCTATGTCCCGTAGTTGCAACTACCCACTCTCTAACACCCATTATGCTTTTGTGCCTACATGGCTTGGCTTTTGCTTTTCCCTTAACCTTGAATTCTTGAGCTTGTCCTTGGAGACATAGTTTTAGAACCAAGACACAGCATACCTTCTTACCTCTACAGAGCACAGCGGTTTATTCATAAAAGTGTAAATAAATATTACCTTATGTTTCTGTGCCTTTGTTTTTTCATCTATAAAGTGAGGATAATAATAGCTTTGAATTGTAAGCATCAAGTAAGTTTTAATTTATGTAAAAATCTTAGCACAATATCTGACATGTAGCAAGGGCTCTGTGCACATGCCATCTATTATTTTACTTGAACATATCTTAAACCAATGATAGGGCAATTGAAACTAGAGTCTAAAAAACAGGAAAATGGAGAAAATGACCACACTTACACACAAACACAGACACATAAAACTAGGTTGGATTTTGACTTTAGTCACTAAAGGAAGAGACTAGAAAACAGCATATTAATTCCTTGATGTGCTTCGTGATAAATTGGTAATGAGAAAGTTTTCTTCCTTTATTCTAAAATGACTTTTCACACAGGGATTTTTAAAAATTGAATCTTAATTAATAATATAGTACTGACAAAATCTACAACATGGCACAGCAGCCCATGCTGGGCCTATCACCCAGAAATCAGTGGATGAAACCCACCTCAGTTTAAATTTAGCACATTGTGGGTTCTCCGTAACCATTAAATGAAAACCAAAACCCATTAAGCAACAATAAAAGTTTATGAAAAAAACTTGTAGTGTGTTCTTGTGCTATTTGATCTACTTGGGCTTTGCTTTACTGGAATAAACCACCACTTTGTGGTTGATAATAAAGAATTGCCAGTTCCCCCTTTATGTCTTCCTCATTCTGTGGCAGATAGATCGGCTCATAACCATGAAAGAAATTCCTTCCACAAGGGAAAGTGGGTTAATGTCAAAAGACATGGCTATAGTGAGGGTTGACTATAAAGGGAT
>NW_007247695.1:243216-250503 GCF_000164805.1 Carlito syrichta | reverse complement strand
ATAAAGGGATGGGTGGGGGGGTGGGGAATGAATGATCTTAACAACGGACACCTGAAGGTGTTTTACAGTTTATATCAGTTGTTCTCAAAGTGTGGCCCCTAGACCTACAGCATCAGTGTCACCTGGGAATGTATTAGAAGTGCAAATTCTCAGGCCCTACCCCAGAAGGTCTAGGGATGAGGCCTAGTAATCTGAATTTTGACCTATAAAACATGGGATGGTTTATTACAGACATTTCCTTTTCACAAAGAGAAGTATCTGTTTAATGGATATTTAAGACTCTGTCACTGTTCTCTGTCCTCATTTTATTCTCCAGTCATTAACTTTAAAATAAAACCAAATCTTTATCTCTTCATAAAGTGGAGGACAGAGAAGCCCAGTAAGGAAGAGTTAATCCTTGTTCCACACACTCTGGGAGATTCTGAATTACCAGGCATCTTCATGTAACTGCTAAAGACATACCCTGACATTAGGCTGATTGTCTGGATTTATTCGTTTAGCAAATATTCTTCAAACCCCTACTAAATGGCACTATTTCAGGTGCTGAGGAAATAGTATTGAACAAGACCAACAGGTTCCTTTCCTCGGGAAGGGAATTCAGATTATGAGGCCTCATCCCTAGACCTTGAGGAGGCTATATCTTGGTGAGTGGGGTCAGATAACAAACCTATAAACAAACCAATACATATGATCATTTCAGATGGTGCCAAGTACCATTAAGGTGGTAAGGCAGGGTGCAGGGGCTCTTAACCACTTGATGCTAGTCTCAAAGGGGCTTCTGGAAATCAATTTCTTGTTTTAAATAAGTTGTTAGTTACATGTTTACAGAGTATGTCCTAGGGCTGTTATAAGAAATTTACCTGGCAACTTAAAATAGAAACTTTACAAATTATGCCCATAGGTCCTTTTAAAAATTTCATATAGCTACTATGTTGAGGCTGCAGACCCACTTCCATGCCACAGGGGACATGTGGGTAGTATTTGATCTTCCATTTTTTTCATTGCTGCTAGGTTTTAGAGAATGGGTATAAATTTTTATAATCTGACACATCTGGCTATAAACATTTCACTATTGGCACTTTCTCCCCCCAAATAATCAAGAAGCATTAACTCTCATTGTTTAATAAGAACTGCATTTAGTACGTTACTCCTCTAACCTACTGATCTAAGTGAGGATGACATTTTTTGGCCTTCTTTCACAGCTATTGTGGAAATTACTTCACTTCCTTAATTGCCTCCATTTGACCCTGTAGCATCATGTGACACTACACAAGGACCTCATGAGGATGTATAGGAAAGGTCATAGACTGATGGTCCACAGACGATTTTAGGAATATTTAAAGATTAAATTGGTTTCTAGCACTTAAATATTTAGATTTACATAGAACTTCAGATTCCTGAATTTCCTGAGAAATCAGCAGATTAGCAACACTGGGTTCATATTCTACGGGGGCTGAGGACAGCAGTTTGCTTTGGATGGAATATATGCTTTCAAGTGCAACACAGCCTCCCAACATGTCCACCCCTTTTATTATTAATTATCTAACTGGTCCCTGCAGACATGGGAGTTTCAACCCCCCAGAACAAAGAGACTTCAGAAAAGAATCATTTCCCTGCTTAACATCTAAAATGCATACCTTCAAAATGGATACATTCAGAATTCTGATTACTCTTGCAGTTCATCTTGGAGTCTCTAGGGGGCAGCTGAGAATTCTGAGCCAGGACGTCAAAATGCAGACACACTGAGCAATCCCAGGCAGATATGAGGCGGGGAAAGGTTGTAGAAGGCAAGAGACACTACCTGTCTGAAGCGTTTTCTATGTGTCAGAATGAAATACAGAAATAGCAGCTTTTAATGCCTTAAAGTGTTAAGCATATAAAGAATGTGAATTTTTCTTTTTTCTTGGCAGAGTAACAAATAATCCTAATTGGAGGAATACCTGCAAAAAAAAAAAAAGGAAGAATTCAACAGAGGAAAAACTCAGCTAGAGGGTAGGAGGATGAAGGAAAGGTGTTGAGTAAATGAAAGGAAAGGGATGAGAAATAAAAACACTGAAATTAGAAATGAAGGCAGGAGCCGGGCTCGGTGGCTCAGCCTGTAATTCCACGCCTTTGAGAGGCTGAGGTGAGTGGATTGCCTGAGCCTGCGGGTTCGAGACCCACCTGAGCAGCGAGACCTCATCTCTATAAAAAATCAAAAAATCAGCCGGGCGTGGTAGCGCATACCTGTAATTCCGGCTACTTGGAAGGCTGAGGCGGAAGGATCGCCGGAGCCCAGCAGGTAAGGCTGCGTTAGCTGGGAGCAGCCACTGCACTCTAGTCTGGGTGACAGAGTGAGACTCCAACTCAAAAAAAAAAAAAGAAAAAAGAAAAAGAAATGAAGGCAGGGGCAAAAGGTTGCATCCTAAATGTAAGAACAGAAAACTGACAGTGAGTGATAGGAGAGTGGCATAGTCTAAGTGTAGAGAGAGAAAAAGACGATTTCCAGCCATGCTATTCTGACTAAACTAAGGAGAGTGAGAAAGAGCAAGAGTGAGAGAGAGAGAAAGGAAGATGAGTCAAGAAAAGAGGAGGTTGAAATGGTCAAGGCAGAAGGTAGCCACACTCAGAGGAGACTTTGAACATTCAGAATAGAGGGGAAGGAACAATGATAGTAATTCCACATGTTTCTTTACATTTGTGCCAGTGCTAAATAAGGATGTAAGAGTGGTGTATGGTCTTTTTCTGCCCTGGGCACATGGCATTTTTGTTCTCCAGCCCCAAAGCAGAAGTTAGAAACATTCAATCTCAGGATGGGACTTTCTAATACTCAAAGAATGATAATGGCTTCGTGTCATTTTTCAATTTCGTAGAGCTCAGATAAACCTCTTCTTCTTTGATTCTCATTGGCATTTCTGCTTTCTGCATGAAAGCAGAATCTCAAAGTCCTTGAAAAGGAAGCATTACTTTTGCTGCCTGTATCCAGAATTATCATTTATTTTATCCATCATTTAACTTCAGTTCAATTCAATGAACAGGTACTGAAGGCTTCTCTATGAAAGAACTCTGTGCTAACTGCTAAGAGGAAGATAAAGGTAAATAAGACAGCCTCCTCTCAAATCAATGTACCCCCTTAATAGAGGGGATAAGAAAGCACACAGGTGTGATGCAGAAAAGAATAAGATGTGGTCGGCAGCCACTAAGTGACCCCCAAAGATTGGCACCTCCTAGTATCCATACCTGTCCTTGGTCCTTTCCCTGAGTATGGGCTGAAGTTAGAAACCCCATTATTAGAAATGGAATAAGGCAGAAGTAATGAAATGTCACTTTTGAGATGATTATATAAAAGGACTGGCAGCTGTATGGGGGCTCGCTCTCCTTCTCTCAGGTCCCTTGCTCTGAAGAAAGCCAGTCACCTTCTTGTAACCCTGCTCAAGTAGCAGGGAGCTGATGTCTCTCACCAACAACCAACAAGGACCTGAGACCTGCCCACTGCCATGCAGCCTTGTGTAAAAAAAAAACCTGAGCTAGAGGGCTCCATGAAGGTATCTACATTCCTGACCTGCAGAACCTGTGGAATAATAAATATTGGTGCTTTATGCCTCTACATTTTATGGTAACTATTTACACAGCAGTAGATAACTAACAAATGATAAGACAAGAGGGCCTATAAAAGGAAATTACATGTCTGGTCAAGGGAATCAGGAAGGGTTTTGAGAAAAACATGACTTTACTGATGGGTCTTAAGTAATAGGAAGGGTTTTAGAAGTGGTTAATAGTGGAATTGAGAATATTTCACCCAGAAGAAATGATAGGTGAAGTGTAATGTTCGTTCATAGAATAACTAGTTTTTTAATTTGTATGATAGGAATAAGGAGATTGGGTTTAAAGGCCCTTTGAAGCAAAAATCACAGGGAACCATAAAGTGTTTGTGAGAGAGAGTGACATGATTGTGACTTCTCTTCAGAAAGTTCATCTGGTAGCTGTAAGGGACTATAAGGACTACTGCAGCCATCAAAGGATGAACATGGACAAACATGGAGCAGAAGTGTTTGCGAGGACTGTAGAGGTGGAACAAACCTATAAGCTATTGGGGGAGATGAGACAAAGACCACTGAAGAATTGAGCTTCAGGAAGTGGGATGTTTATAGGACATGAGGAACAAAAGTAGATGGGGCAAGGAATTTTATGGGTTCAGTTTCAGACTTCTTGATTTTGAGTGATTGTTCAGACAGGAGGCAAGTTGACATGTTAATTTATGGTTCTGATAGGAAGAGACCACTAAAAACGTAGACTGAGGGGCATTCTCCATGGAGGTGATACTTGAAGGCCAGGGAGAAGGAGAGCTTTTGAACAGAACAGAAGGAGAGGGAAGAGGACCAAGAACATGGGCTACAGAATAGCCCCTCTGGGAGGGTTCAGGGTAGGAGAAGGGAGTGAAATCAGTAGAGAAATGGGAGAAGTAGTCACCCAAGAGGTGAGGCAAGCCAGGAGGGCAAGATGGCAAGGTCGGGGCAGGAGCCTTTAAGGAGGCAAGAAAGGGATGCCTCCTGACTTCCCAGTGGTTGTCATTTATGCATGATCTGGACAAAATGCCTCACCAGTCCCCGCCCCTCTAAACCAGATCATGCCAGGCAGTCACAGAGTAATGTGGCCCTGTTCTTTGACTCCCTGGTTAAAACTCAGACATGGAGTGTTTTCCTTGACAATTTAAGGAGTAGGTGGACATGGATATATTTTTACTCAAATATAAGTTCTTATTGTGATGGACCTCTGTTCTTCAAATTTATGTTTTTATTATCCAAGTGAATTATTGATCACTTACAAGATGCTGTTTAAATGTAAGATCCTAAAGGAGGAACATTCCTTAAACTGTGGATTTAAATATATTTCATATAATTATGGGGATTTCTTTTTCAGAACTCAAAGACGTCTGTTCCATTTTGAGTAATAAACCTCTCTTTTATGTAATAATATTTGTTTTTAGTGTCTGATGCCAAAAGTATAGTAATCATTTATTAAGGGAAAGTTAATAAAATAGAAAAAAGCATGAAGGAGAAAATAAACTTTATCCCAGATTCTACCACCCGGAGATAATTTCTGTTTACATTTTTATTTTTATTTTTTCATTCCTTGATCTTTTATGCTCTTATATATTATAAATGTGTTTTATAAAAACACATGGGTATTTTTTATAAAATTGGGATGGTATTAAACACCCTATTTTGTAATCTGCATTTTCCTTTAACAATATATTGTAAGTGGTGTGTCATAAATATATATCATTAAATTATCCAAACATTCATCTAGTATTAAAAATATATGAAATATCTGTGCATTATTTTATGTATCTACAATCTATTTATACTCACGTATGACATGATTTTTCAATCCCTACCCCTCTAAGTTTCCCTCCTGCCCCATACCCATCCCCCAACAAGGGGCAAATCTTGGTCATAGCTTATTGGTCTGAATGTGTTGATAGTAGAAAGGTTTGACATGTATCAGCTTTTGCCCTCTGCATCACTCACTGTCCAGTGAACTGCTGGGGGAGAACATGCCAACAACAGGTGTCAGAGAATGCCAGGACACCTACCTGTGTTGGCTCATCTCCTATCGCTAACATGAACTGTGCTCCTTTTCTAAGCAAGCATAGCCCTCCTGGGATTGGCATTGTAGCTGCAAATCTGTCTCCTGGTGCTTTCTCCTAAATGCCTTTTTAAACATGCTTAATAATAAATGAACACCTGGGCCCTTCTTCACAAAGGGGCGCTCAAGCAGCTTTTAGAACACGAAAAAGCTATTTGGCCCTTAGAGCTGATTCTTGGAATATCCCCAGTTCCCCAGGACATCATTTAGTAACCACCAGCTCCCAGACAGCGAGTGGTTTTCTTGGTGGGTTTTGTTGCTCTATTTCCTCTTCGTGTTAATTTTTCAATTCTGGACTCAATGTTCATGGACTCTTTGCAGCCAGTCGGCTGACATCAAAGTTCCCAGTCCCCCTCCCTGCCTTCCTTCTCTACTGTGACTCTTCTCCCTGATGCCTGACCCAAGCAGAATGTCTATATTGATTTGGTGTGATTGATCCATTTTCTGAATCCTACTGTCTCAGACGTAGGTGAGTCCCTTCTCCTCAGCTTATCATGTCTTGGTTCTGCCATCAATCTACTGGGTAGCCTTGGAAAAGTCACAAAGTGTCCCCAGACTTCAGTTTCCATATCTATACAATAGGAAGGTTGGATTAAACCCTTAAGGTTTCTACTGGTTTAAACAATCTGTGACTTTAAGTACAAATTTGGGTTTTCCATGGTGTTCTGATAATAACATATTTTTAGTGACATCTATTTATTAATTAATTAGTTATAAGAATTGCTTATTTTTAGAACTTTGTTTCTTAGATGGGTCAGCTCCATCATTTGGTTCCGTGGACTTTGTTAATGGCTACCTTCTGGGAGGGATGCTTGGGAGGGAGTTTGCACTGTTCTACTGTCCTGTTTCTTCTGCCTTTTTAGCAATTCATAGTAATGACAATCTAGAGCAGCCTTCTTCAGAACCTAGTTACTGAGCAATCAGAGAAAGACTTTTGACTCTCTTTGCTTTGTGCAGTTGGCCTATTTTTGTCTCCTTCCGGAAAGAGACATCAGTCATCGGAGTCAGGCAGTACCTCTTGCATGTCGGTGTGTCATGGGATACCACCAGCGTTACCTACCCCACTGAGAAACAGCCCCTTTTTTGTTTGTTTGTTTTATTCTGTGGTTTTGGATATTGTTTTACAAATGACCATATGTCTTCTTTTTTGTTAACCCCTTCTTCAAAATTAGAAACTATCTATAGGACATGGTGGAATTTTTTTTCCCCTTTTTATCTTAATTCTTATTGTATTTCTTAACTGAATCATGTGTTCATGTTCTGGTTGACCATTCATTCTACAAATTTATAATGTGTTCCTACAATGTGCTGGATTCTGTTCTCCAAGAAAGGAATGTGAGGAAGATGAGTGGGGAAAATTGAGGGATGGCAAGTGAGCAGGAGAGGAAAAGGCTGAAGGAGAGCACGACAGGAGAAGCTAGAAGGGAGTGGAGTTGAGATTTTCTCAAAAGACGTAAGAAACAGTGCAGATTCAATCTAGGGAAGAAGGCAGAAGAAATGACAGAAAAGGAAGATTTAGGGAGTCAACACCTTAGTTGTGCCAGTTCTTCTGCTAAAGAAGATGCTCGGTGGCTCAGCCTGGAATCCCGCGCCTTTGAGAAGCTGAGGTGAGTGGATTGCCTGAGCCCGCGGGTTCGAGACCTGCCTGGGCAGCGAGAC